>NC_136482.1:99490893-99578393 GCF_053919585.1 Euprymna scolopes | reverse complement strand
TATGACCGAAGTTAAAAATAAATAACAAAAAAAAATTAAACTAGATATTAATTACTTCCGGAAAGAACAATGAAAAAAAAATAAAGTGAAAGAGAACATATATCCGTAATTGTTTAATTGGAAATGTTTCGATTTAAATTAAATCGAAACATTTCCAATTAATTAATGAAAACGGGAAAGTTCTTTATGAAACGTAAAACAGAAAATGAAAATGACATATTCATAATTGTCTAAACTGGGCGAGAGCGCTATTTGAAAACCAAAACATTTACTGTAAAAAAAATTATCAAAATATAATTGTAAAAACATTTATTGAAAAGTTTGCGTAAGAAAATATAATTTTAATAAATCGATTTTGTAATGAAAGCAACATTGGATTTTTATAAAATAGTTTGCTTTTTTGTTGTTTTTTTTTCTCGGACAAATAAAAAATTTTAATGAAACATTTTTTTTTTAAATTAAAGCAACTTTGAAGCGTCAACAACAAATTAATTTGAATGAAACCGAAAAATCATTATCTAATTTAATTTTGTTATTTATTTCATGCTTCGGTCATAGTTTAAAATACTGATTTCAACGACAGGTGCGCGAAATAAAATGACGTCTCCAGTTTCGGTGATAAAGTGCCTATTATTAATTATTATTATTATTTTAATAAAAAAAATAAAGAGAATGATATTCAATTTATTTTCAGTAAGAATATATTTTCCTTTACAACTAAATTTACAATTTAAAATCATTGAATTGTTTTTAAAATATAATTTTTATTTTCAACTTTCACAGTAAACAAGTAAAATAGGAGCGTAATTAAACTGTTTTTTGTTTGTTTGTTTGTTTGTTTTATATGATTTTAATAGCGAGCAAGAAAATATTCGGGAAAATCGCAAAAAATAAATAAATAAATAATAGAAGAAGCGTCCACATTTTTTTTTCTTTCTCTTAAAATTCCGAAGTGACGAAAACATTGAAAATTAAGAAAGCTGTTCTATTTGTTTTGATTGGTGAGGTAGGAGCGAAATAAAAAAAAAAAAAAATAGAAGCGTTTCATTATAAATATTTCGTTTGGACCTTAATCTTAATTTTCAAATCAAAATAAATAAATAATGTTACATTTTAATTCGAAAAAAAAAAAAAACAAGATTTTTTAAGATACAATTAGAGTTCTGAAATGAAATCAAAAGCAGAGCATAGTTTATTTTTTGTTATACATTTCACATTCCATGTATGAATCATTTGAAAAACTGACAAAAATAACAGTGACGTTTTAAAAAGGATCGTAATACTACTCATCACGATTTGAGGATATATATATATATATATAAACAATAACAAACCAAGAATAAATAAAACATTTTAAACCCATCTCTCAGACGAATACAAAAATCACACCTGTCCGTATAATTTACTTTACCTTAGATGTATATCTGCCAATAAAGTGTAGATATCTTGGTTACATACTCTCCAAAGTAGATCAGAAACAAACAAAAAAAAAGGACAACAAAGTAAATATCAAGTTTTTAGCATCATCTTTCGTGGTGGTATGATAAACGAAGCGAATACTTAAAATCGACCCTAATTGTCCGGCCTTGACTCCCCCCTCCTTGAACGGTTCAGCAGAACATTCGCTCCATTCGGTTAATCCGTTAATCCTATTCCAAACACATTTTTGAAATATCTTTTTAAAAAAAGACTAAAATCTTGACGTTAATGTTTAATTGATGAGTACAATTAAAAGTAAATTATAATAAAAAAAAAATTAAATTAACTCACATATGTGGCGGTTTCATAAAAGATGCTTTTAAAATGGAGATACTGCGCAGGAAATTATCTTTTTCACGTAACTAGATTTTCGAGTTGGGAAATGGGTGGGAATCCCTTGTCTTTTTTTTTTTTTTTTTTTAAACGAGGAACTAAATTTGAGATGACACCGTCTCCGTTTCTCACGTCATAGAATCCACCTCACCAATTACCACGTCGCTGTTTATCACACTTTATTATAAACTCCCCTAATTTATATATTTTCATTACTCATCGCTGAATTAATATTTAGATAGTAAAACTATTCATGTATTATTGATAATTTAGATCACAGATATTTTAGGTAAATATTACTTACGCTACAACAGAACACCGACCACTCTAATTTGTTTTTTTAGAAGTATTCAAGGGCGCTCTGATAAGTGACAACGAATCTGATAATCAAACCCATCGCAAATTTACCGCTTGCATAGTATAAACCCCTGGACCCTGGGACTATTTTATGCCATTTCATCGCCTTTAGTAGTGTTTTCTTACATGGTGCGTTCGCGTAGTGAAGTGACATAACATCGCGTTGGAATCTTTAACAGACATTTGAAATAACAAAGTTTTAAAAAAATGTGGTTCATTTTTTTTACGTAGTTTTTAATGCTTTTTAATTCATCTAAAAAAAGTTTTTACAAGTTTACAAAAACATTTTTATGTTTTTCGTTCTTTTTTTTTGGGGGGGGGGCATTCAATTATAGAATTGTATTGTTTAACAGGTGATATTTTCGTTCTTTTTTGGGGAGGTCTTGTGTAGTTTAACAGGTGCTTCTACTGTTTAATTAACCGTTTTTCCGTAAGTAACGCATTGACATTTACCGAGTAGAATACCGTTTAATATTTCACAAACATTCTGTTTACATTGGGGAGGGGGGGTCTGGCGTTGGTGTTGTGGCGGCCGCAGTCCCATGTCTCTATCGTCTGCTATTTTCTGGTCAAGGTCAACGATCAAGGGGCGTAATTATAGCAGTCATAATAAGAATAATACCAACCAGAAATCGTTTGTAAATCAAATTGGATTTTATTTTATGAAAACAAGAATACTGTGTTAAGTGAGACATGTATATGATATATATATATATATATATATATATATATATATATATATATATATATATATATATAATGATATATATATATATATATAATGATATATATATATAATGATATATATATATATATATAATGATATATATATATAATGATATATATATATATATATAATGATATATATATATATATATAATGATATATATATAATGATATATATATATATATAATGATATATATATATATAATGATATATATATATATAATGATATATATATATATATAATGATATATATATATATAATGATATATATATATATATAATGATATATATATATATATAATGATATATATATAATGATATATATATATATAATGATATATATATATATATAATGATATATATATATATAATGATATATATATAATGATATATATATATATAATGATATATATATATATAATGATATATATATAATGATATATATATATATAATGATATATATATATATAATGATATATATATATATAATGATATATATATATATAATGATATATATATATATATATAATGATATATATATATATATATAATGATATATATATATATATATATAATGATATATATATATATATATAATGATATATATATATATATAATGATATATATATATATATATAATGATATATATATATATATAATGATATATATATATATATATATAATGATTATATATATATATATAATGATATATATATATATATATATAATGATTATATATATATATATAATGATTATATATATATATATAATGATATATATATATATATATAATGATTATATATATATATATATATATATATATATATATATATATATATATATATATATATATATAGGAGCACTAAGTAACAAGGATGTTGGGGCTCACCTTCTTCAAAACACCGATGTTGACGTCACGCTCCAGATCCTGGAACACCTTCTCCTGCTAGTGTAGGGGCACCAAAGCTGGCTTGTGGATGGCAACTGGCCTGGCATCAGGGTTGACATGGAGCTCCAGCGGATCACATTTCACCATTGGCAGTGGTTGATGCTGTAGAGGCATAATAGTCTAGAAGCCACTGCTTTAGAGTAGGCACATTCTCATCTGTGCCTGGTATGCCATCCAAAAGTGCTGTAGGAATTGGAGGTGGCAAATCTACATGCTCAGGGCATGAACACTGTTTGAATTCTTCACCTTCCACAGTAGTAAGCATATCTCCTGGCCAGTTGGCAGGAACAATGGGGAAGTCAGCGGGTAGGGCTCCCAGAGCTATAAGGGCTTCTCTGCACAGGAAGGCTTTGCCAATCTTTCTCAATATAGACACTTGCTGTTTAGTACACCAGACGCATCAGTGGTTGAAACTTTAGCAAAAATCCCACCTTCAACTCAAGGTCTTCTTTGATGGCACCGTGCATGTTCAACTGAACAGGTGTTATGTCATCCTTGCTGATTGATGCCCATGGCCAAGGCAGACCGAAGTGGGATGATAGAGCTCTGGCAGCCCAAATCTGCCACCAAGGGGATGTCAACTGAGGTAGGATTTGATGATTTAATGAAGTAGCCCAGTTCTTAATGATCCGCCGGCAATGGTGTGAGTCTAGTGGTTATTATAGAGTGCTGTTTAGAGGGTCTCGCAACCTATTTACTTTCATAGACATAGTGCTTAGCTACCATGTTATTTTGAGTGGCACATAGCTGGTCATACAGGGATCCGGCATCTTTGTCCTGGATCTGCAATGTGCTCCCGCCAGCCTTTGGTTTCACCTTGGTGTTGGGATTTTGGGGGCATCAGTGTGAGCTCTTATCTCTGTGACCCCATGTACCACAACAGGTGCATTTGCTTCAGTTAGTGGGAAAGTGGCCTTTCACTGAGTACTTGCTGCATGTGTTGGACCAGGCACTGCAGAGTTTGACTCTGGAGTTCCGGTTGTTGTTCTTCCCATGCCAGGGCTCCTACAAGCCCAACACCTACCTGCCTCGCTGCCACAAGAAGACTGAGCATAGCGGGGTTTGCTAGTGCCATGGCTTATGGCATTGGTAGAGTCCCCAACAGCCGCCCTGGTCGTTTTGCCCTGCTCTTTCTGGGCAATGTAGGCGACAGTTTCATCCAGCGTTCAGTCTGTTTTTGCGTCACCTAAGAGATCAGATATTATTTCGGGGTCGGCAATACCCCGGATTAGATTGTTCCTTATGATTTCATCATTATAGTCATATGTGTGGCCACAGTTAGGCTCTTTACACTTTGCTGTGTACTGATACAACAGGGTTTAACCTTGGAGAGTCGCCAGGAAGGTCCTGATTGGCATGCCATGTGCCTGTGTTAACTTGCTCAGCTTGATATGGTGAACTAGAGTGCTCTTCTCCCTGATTGCCAGGTGCTTGATGGTCGCTTGATGGCAGCAAGGAGGTCCACATAAGCCATTTTGGACACATCTTCCTGTAGGTCTTTCATGAGGTCATTCGTTAAATCCTGGTCACAGCAGTGAAAGAGTGCTCTGGCACACATTGAATTAGATATGGCCATGCCAGTTTTATATATAGTCCACTGCCTCATGAACGCAGACCGCTGATTAGGATTGCTACCAGCACTGCTGGAAGTGGGTGGGCAGTTTGCGCATGCAGCATTATGGCGGTTGCTAAAACACTGGAGAGGATTCAGGGAGTGATTGGGAGGTCCAGTTACATCCTGTTACTGGGCACATGAGCTGGATATTGAACATGATTGTACGAATTTGTGATTGGAACTTTCAGAGGATTATATCTTGAGAGAAGTGTGTATTCAGCCACGCATAGATGAGTAGACACACCTTCCAATGAGCAAACAGGAGTAGGAAACTGGTAGGCAAGTGAAGGTGTAAATGACTACTGAGCAGTAGAACCACCGGCCTTGATGCAAGGAGCTTGAAAATTTTCAGATTGCCAATTCACCTTCTGGTTCTTAAGAATGTGCTGCTGATTACACTCTGGAATAATAGAGATGGGTGTAAGTGAGCATGACATGATTAACATGGGGGCTATAAGTACAATACTATCAACACACTAGGATAATAATTATTTTATTAACTTTTGCAAACATGCTTTGCTTAAGATTTTCTTGCAGAAGCTCTTTATTTAGTAGGTTGTTCCAATTTTTACTGCTGTTTTACCTCAAAGAGTAACTTATTTAATTTCCAAATTAAGTCTCTCCTTGCCTGGAACAATGTATCTTCAGGTTGTTGGGTGAACATATCGTAGTCTATTTTGGTATTTAGGTATGCTGATTTGGCATTCATCTGGTGAATTATCAAACCATACTGCACATTAAATTCATTAGGATTCAGATAGTGGTCATTTTTATGGTGGTTGCCGATAGTTAATAGTCTACATCTTTTATCTGACTGTATCCATTAGCAACATTGCTGTGTATTCATCATTATTTTTGTAATTTTTTAATATTATACACCAATTTTCCACCAACTACATTTTTGTTTTCAGGGAGGGTTATCAGAGTGAAAGTATTGCTTTCCTTTAAGGAATTCGTCTTCTTCTCCATTGCCAGTTTCCATTTGTCTGCATCCGGGGAATTTATGGCTTTATAGTATGTCCTAGGGATAATTTTTGTTTCACAGGACTCCTTTCTTTTTTTTTCTTAAGATAAGGCTAATCGAGTTAGATATAATGAAACTAAAAGTCTGTGAGATACTCTTTCAGGCAGATAGTTTCACTCTATCTCTGAGGTGACGAGCATGTTCATATGTATTGGCCGTCAACAAGGCAAGGTGTGCTGCTTTACGCTGGGTGGAGGGGAGGGGGGCAACTGGAACATCCTCCTTGGTCACAATAGCGATAACTCTACATGGTCAAGATCCACTTTTAATATCATCACAATGATATCTTTCATATTTAACTTTCAATTTTTAAGCTAAATAAAATGATTGTACAAAAATTAGTTAAAAATCCATCCTATGTTCGTTCTTTCTTGCTACCATACACTTGTCCATATATCAATAGGTATCAGAAAGCGGACGTCGAGAAAGATTCACACAGACAAAATTACCATTAAAATAATCTTATTCGTAACATAACAGTCATAAGCTCAACCCCACAGTTCATTATGTGAAGTCGTATTTATAATGGGTAATAGCTCAGCACTAGAGAATTACATTATCACATTTTGAATTTACTGTCAGTGAGTGCATATTCTGACATACTGATGCCTTTTCATAAACAAAATGTTACAACAAACAAATAGTAAAAAAGGGGACTCACATGAGAAGCACATGCGTTTTACAACAAACGTGTATCTGTGCACCCATTGAGTTATGTTTTTGTTTTACATACGTGTGTGTGATCTTCATTCTTGATCATCTCTTATTCCATGTGGCCATTCCTTGCATTGTTGCATCGTCTAGTGGCTCTGAATGGCTATTTACCTCAGGATGAATAAAACTCATGTATGGAAACACAAGGAGACGTGTAGGCAGATTTAAAGGCTTTATCGAGGAGAGATTTGTTCACAAGGGGAGAGACTAAGATTAAGAAATATCTGTCCATTCATTGACCAATTTTTAATCAAGTAATTGGTCTATGAATGGATAGGTTTTGATTAAAATTTCTCTTAGTTTTCTACATAGTTGAATTGGCTGCTTCCTTGACATAAACTGCCCAGAAAACTCTGTGTTGAACATTCGACCCAATTTCCATCTAACAAACTAACACCTGCTTCTAGCATGTTTTGTCTAGGGAACCGACTTCTGAACCTTCACATCACTCATGCCAGGTGTACTGGATTCATCTGCGTTCACCACAAGGCCATTTTGATATGCACTTAATTTAACACTTCTGAAATTCATACTAGTTAACATAATCTTTACCTATTGGCACAGGGTGCCACTATATAACAATATAGTCCTAACTTTTAATTTTATTTAGGAGAAAAGAACAGAACAGAATAGAACATTCAGATGGTATATAAATTTACACACATTCTAACTGTCCTTTTACATGACTTGTTGCTCTTTGCAATTTTTTTTTTTTTTTTGCTAGTAAATTTGATTTGATTTGAATTCTTAGATCCCCATACATTGTCCATTATCTTCTTTGTTGATTGAAGCAGCTCTTTATTTCGTTGACACGTTGTCAGTAAATGCTCAGTAGATAGAGACGTCTGTCAGCAGTAGCTATCATCTCCGTGATGTTTCAACAGTAGAAACAGAGTTGTTCATTTTGCGCTTCTTTACTTTTGATGATAACAGCAGCCATATTCCTCTCTTTCCTTGTAGCTGTAAGTATGGATAACAATAAATAAATAAAATAGCTCCAATAATAATTTTACTCAATGGAGACATACTATTTGATTTTTATTTATAGCAGTGTAAAATTACATAGACTTATTGTCTACTCAGAGGAAGGGTTAATGAAGACCAACTTGAACTGAGAATTTTCTTAGTTCACTAGCAAAAGAGAAAGACCTTGCTATACTTTTTGCTACCTTTCATTTCATTTTTTTTTAATGCCTATCCATCTTAAACAAGGCACTTGGACATAGGGGGCTACTATTTGGGACCATGTCTACAGGGATATTATGTAGGGAGTTCACAAGAATTTCCACTGCCTCCATCTGTTTTAAACTCTTTTCAGACTTCGAAAAATGACTTAAAAACGCTACTCTAATAACAGTTGACCCAGGTAAAGAATTTAAGGTAGAGACAGATACCAGTAATTTCTGCATAGCTGCTACATTAAATCAACAGGGTCGACCAATTGCATTCTTTTCACAAACGCTGAAGCCAAACGAAATTAAACATCATGCTGTTGAAAAGGAAGCTGTTGTAATCGTTGAAGCTCTTCAAAAGTGGTGCCACTCTTACTTGGCAGACACTTCAAAGTCATTACAGATTAAAAGAGTATTAGTTTTACGTTTGAAAATAGAAAATCAAAAATTAAAAATGACAAAATATGTTGACGGCGCGTTGAACTGTCACAGTTCAAATTCAGTATTGTCTACCATCCGCGAATGAAAAATGCAGCTGCTAACATATTCTCTCGCATATTAGCTCTCACTCATACTTTGCAAGACCAACGTGATTTGCATATTGGATTATGTCATCCTGGTGTTACATGGCTATGCCACTTTATCGGAATGAGGAATCTCCCACTCTCTTTAGACCAGATAAAAAGCATAACCAACTCCTGCTCCTCCTGCCAGTATCTGAAGCCCAAATTTGTCAGTAGTAAAAAGAACGCTCATAAAGGCCATACTACTTTCCAGCGATTGAACATCGATTTTAAAGCCCCATTACCAACTTCTTTACATGGTAACAAATACCTCCTCACTATAATTGATGAATATTCTCGCTTTCCCTTTGCTTTTCCCTGTAAGGACATGACAAGCAAAACAATCATCTGTTGTCTAAATCAGCTGTTCTCAATTTTTGGGATGCCTAATATGATACACACGTACCAGGCTGCTGACTTCCTTGCATGAGAAATTAGAGACTTCTTACATGGAAAAAATATTGCTATCTCTAACACAAGTAGATACCACCCTGTAGGTAATGGATGGGTTGAGAAACTGAACGACACTTTATGGAAGGCCATTCAAGTAATCTTACACTCTAGCAACATGAAGCTGCTCTGTTGGGAAGAGGCCCTCCACTCAATTAGATCATTACTCTGCACTGCTACTAATGTGACTCCTCATTACTATTTAAATACAGTCATAAATCCTTCTCTGGGACTTTGACTGCTTCTTTGGCAAAACCGGGTCCAATATATGTAAGAAATCACACTAAAACTAGTAAGCTCGACCCTCCTGTTACTCCAGCCATTTTTTTTTTAACATCAACCCTTACTATGCTCATGTACAACTACCTTCTGGTACAAAAACTACAGTCAACGTGCAAGACATAGCTCCTAACTCCTTGAATGAAAAAGATTTTTCTAATTTGAAAACAACCCTGCTAGCCGTGAGGCCTCTCAAAAACTATCTACTTATGAAGGCGTGGCTGATGAGGAGGAGAAGAATCCTTTGCCCACCCCTAAAGAACCAACACCTCCCAAGAAGTTAATACATAGGACCTTAATCCCCACAAATAAGTACGAAAATTATCCAGAGTATGAAGACTCCCAAGTAAATTGAAGGATTTCATAACTTGATGCTGGAGAGACAACCTTACTGATTCTCTTCATACCCCGTTTCATAAAAATTCTTGAAGAGGAAAATGTTATAGTTTTCAATAACCCTTGTCCCCCTGTCCCTTTGACTTTATCCCTTCCAATGCGGTAATAAAATGATATGGGCAGAAGAAGCCTTTCTGTCATTACAACACTGTACAAGAATCACAGCACGTGTATTTTTTGTTAATTAATAAAACCTATATCAACGGTTTACTAGTTTCTTCTTCCTTCTCAGATATTCTTTTCAGTTCATTACATTTGACTTCCCTCTTTGCAGTACAGTAAGTTTATTGCTAACTTCTTGGATATTGGCACAAGGATGAAATAAAAAAGTAAAAAAAAAAAGATAGAGACAGAGGTGGGATCAATAGGTATCTCCAAAACAATGTTAAAAAAATATGCATGATTCCGTGACGTCAGATTTGTGTTAACTATAAAAACTATGGAAAAGCAGAAGCAACTTAATGATTTTTTAAAACCTTTGTTTATTTTCTTCAAACTGCAATTAATAATTAATCTTTGTTATAATTTTGTTAGGTTTTAAGATCTACACAGTTTAATGATTAATAATATTATAAATAGTATAAATATTTGTATATTAAATATGAAATACGGTTTTACTGAATGTTCATGTTCGGCTTCCATACTTTTGTTCGGTAAAAAGAGACAAACAAAATATGAGAGGGGCCTACAACATGCTTAATATTTGTGCAATAATATTTTCAAATCGGTTTTAATCTGGAGATAAAATAGCTGACAAGAGCCATGTTTATATAAAAACTTAATATTTTAAAAAAAATTAAACATAATTAATTAAAAATCTATGTTGTAATGGAACATTTTGAAATAATGGAATTTTAATCGTTTTAATCTTTTAAAAATTAATTAATGTTTACAAAGTTTCTTTTTCTTGGCAATTCAACTGATTATAGTATATATTAATTTGAAAAAAAAAACGCTTTTTTAAAAAAAAAAACATAATAATATTAAATTTATATCATTTTTTTAGTTGCAACTTCAAGGTAAATTTTTATTCAATACGTGTATTTAAATTTAAAAAAATAAATATGTTTTACTTATTTGAACTCTCATGTTTCATAATAAATAGAAATTTCGATAGATTTAAATATATTTTGTTCAAATTTCAAAAAAATAAATATGGGGGAGGGGACTCGTACTAAAAAAATATTTCTCCTCGTATATTTTATGGAAACTGCATTTTTTATGAAATTTCATTCTAAAATGGATAAGTATCAAAAATTTCACGAAAATCTAACCATAACAGGTTTTTTAAGGAGAATGTGTCAGGAGTACGGTGCATTGATCCTTTCTACCCCCCTAAAGAATTCGGCCAGCATCCGGTTTGAAGAATAAGAACTCTTTCTTATTGAGAGAGACACCAAACGGAACGAACCCTTTTTCTTCATTCTCTCCACTTCAGTGTTATTTCAACCGGTATTGACGATTCCACTGGAATAACTACCGTGATAGTACCAGGTAGCCGGAGTCCAGCTTTTGACCAAGAACATATCACCTGGTACACATTCTCCTTAAAAAACCTGTTATGTGTTACATTTTATGAAGTTGTTGTGTTCGTCATTTCAGAAGCTTGTATTGAATTATTTATTTTCTTAGGTTGTGCCCTAAAAGCATCAAAATCCTACAGTAATGTCAACATGGTTGTCCAAGAAAATTTTAAGAGGACCCTGGCTTGATTCCCCTTACCTTCTAGCTTTATGCCACATCTTCCTGTGATGAGAAAGAAAGAAATATCCAGTCAGTGCATGAATGTTGGCGATAAATTTATCAAAATACTGATGAAAACATAGATATACAATACATAACTATGACCAAAGGCAAGAATAAATTACTTTTCTACTTAGATAAGTGTTTGTGTTTTAACATATTTTAACATGTTCTTTTTTACAAATAAATGTAGTTTAACCTTGTCAAGTTTAAAAGACTGATTTAAACACAAATATACAACACATAACTAGGACCAAAGGCAAGAATGAATTACTTTTTTTACTTAAACTAGCAGGAAGTAGCCGGCGTTACTTGGGTGGAGGATATTGACACAAGGACAAAGCGATGTTAATAATGGCTTCCACATGGTTAAAATTAAAAAAAAGATAGAGAGAGAGAGGTGGGTAATTAGTTTTCTACGCTAACTATTAGTTCAAAGAGGATAGTGAATTCAATGAGTTGATAATTAACTTTTGCCCAGGTGGAGGATATTGGCACAAGGACAAAATAAAAAAAAAAAAAAAAAGATAGAGACAGAG
Source organism: Euprymna scolopes (assembly GCF_053919585.1). Classification (NCBI taxonomy): domain Eukaryota; kingdom Metazoa; phylum Mollusca; class Cephalopoda; order Sepiida; family Sepiolidae; genus Euprymna; species Euprymna scolopes. The sequence goes on along the minus strand of NC_136482.1, from coordinate 99,566,053 downwards.
GTGGGATCAAACTCAAAAATATAGGGTAATTAGTCTTCCTTGCTAACCATTAAGGCCGAAGAGGATAGTGAATTCAATGAGTTAGTAATTAACTTAAGAATCATAGAGGTTGCCATGCATACGCAGAAATTTTTTTTTTTTTTTTTTATATAGGCATCACCACTTATCAAGGCCAAGAGGCCACTCGAGGATGAGGGTTAAAGAGTGTACAGTAGAAATTGGGCAGTATAGAAATCGCTAGTAATGGAAATTCAGTAAATTTAACTTATATGGAATGGCTCATCAAAAACTTGTTTACATTAGACTTGAAGGCAACCATGTTGTAGTCAGCTGAAAAGCAGGAAAATGGAAGACAATTTCATAGGCGTGCAGTTCTAAGAAAGAAGCTTTACTCATGGAATCTACGTTTAGATTTAGGCTCAGATGGGGGAAATGTTACTTTTAAACCTGGCTGGTCTGGGTGGGCAGGTAAGCTTCCCACTTTATTAAATGCTGCTTTTAAACCTGTATGTATAGTTTATTGCCAGTAAAAATTTACAATTTACTGTTGGAAAACAATAAAGAGAAAAATTTACAAACAAGAAACTTAGGCATGAAGCCTTACATGGAATTGAGGGGGAGTGCAAGGTCTTTCTATTGTCTATGCAACTTGTGAAATTACTCTTGATTGGCACCATTTACCACAATATCGCATTCACTCCATGTAATTAAACCTACTTAATAAATGAATTCCCAAGCGTTTTTGTAAAAATTATGTACATGTGCTGCTTATAAATTGGTTTGGGGGCCAGGTAAGCTTCCTGCTTTCTGTCGTTTGCATTCGAATAGTTTCACTTTATTATATGAAAAAGACAAACAAATACTCGAGACAACGGCATGGTGGGAATTTTTTTTAACCTGATCAAAAAAAGTAAAGAAGCGGTGTCCGTTTGCGAATCTCAGATGTTATGATCTCGGAAGTATAGGTTTAGGGGATTTAATGTAGGTGCATTACTCTCCTAATAATTAATTGATAATCACAAAAACAACAAAAATAACAAAACACCTCCTTGAAACAACAACAAAAGGGGTCTATTGCAGAAGAAAGACGAGATTGTTTCTCGAACTGAAAAGAAAGAAAGGGCAAAGGAATCTTCCTGGCTGGGTGTCAAGTAGGTGAGTGACGGATGGCAGTAGTCAGCGAGTAGCGGTGTTAGGAGTGCTGTGAGAGAGATCTGTTCTGGTCGCTGGCTGGAGTCTCTCTGCCCAAATCAGTTGAGTTTCCAAAGGGCTAAAAAATAGTCCTTTAAAGGACAGCTACAATCAATGTGCTCTGCCAACTGATTAGTCAATCTTACTGAATCACGTTGGCAAAGGGCATTGATCCGCCTATATAAAATAGTTTGTTAACCGCTACATAGGAAAACTTCTTGCGGAATTTAATCGACAATGGAACCCTGATCTAAAAAGCCTTTCACAGACATACACAAACGCCCACGCCCATTTTGCCTTTTATATATATAGAAGGATAAATTTTTGCATTTTAAGTTATTTTAATGTGCTTTTTTTACAAATAAATATAGTTTTACCCCGTTCTGTTAAAACGACTGATGTAAATATAAATAAAAACATATAATTATGACCAAAGTAGAGAATAAATTACTTTTATAATTAAATGGATAAGCTTCTGTATTTTAACATATTTAACATGTTTTATTCTTACAAATAAATATAGTTGAATCCTGTTAAGTTAAAAAGACTGATGAAAACATAAATATATAACACATAGCTATAACCAAAGACAAGAATAAATTACTTTTCTAATTAAATGGATACATTTTTGTATTTTAACATATTCAACGTGCTTTCTTTACAAATAAATGTAGTTTAATCGTGTTAATTATAAACATAAATATACAACACATAGCTACTGCCATTAGCAAACATAAATAACTTTTCTGCTTAAATGATAAAATTGCAAAAAATTGACATGTAACATGTTTCTATCAAATCGTATTACGGGTTTGTATCTGTAAAAATATGATACCTCACTGTAGTTTTATTTCTTGTAAATAATATCTCAAACAGTTTCCATATTTGTCTTCAAAAAAATGTATTTTTTAATTCATGATCTGATCCGAACTAATATTCCACTGATTATTCTATTGAAGGACAGTTTCATTCTAGTTGTTTGCGTATATGAGGGTTGATGTTTTTAACTACTGTGGAATTTCCACGACTTGTGGTTGATGAGAAAATAAGTTCTGGTTCAACCTTTTTACGGGTACAATTTTTGTTTTACACCGGCCGAACACCGCTCTCATTTTCAATTTCAAATGTCGCAATAACTCCTCTTGAAGGTATAACTGTTTTCATTTCTTTATTTTTAATTGATTTTATTCTTAATAATTTTTTAAATCGCAAAAATAGTATACACCTGAAAATCTCGTCCTTTAATTAAATTTATACCTACAAAAAGTTACGAATAAAATATATTGGCATAGTATTTACTAAATGTGTTAATTATTTACTTTTATTGTGTAATCCAAAAGAATGGACTCAAATAAATAAAAATAACTATTAGAATACACGGTGTTTATGCACTTATGTTACCATGCTATTTTTTAAAAATAGTATTTTCAAGTTAAATTCATATTTTACGATATCTGTTCTTTTTTTCTTTTTTGTACTAGTGCACTTACTGTTCCGCGCTATTTTTTAAATCGTATTTCCAGGTTTAATTAAAGTACCGTTTTATGGGGTTTGTATTACTGTACACATAGATTCGAAAAAGTTGTCAAAAAACAAATATATAACAAATAAATGTTATCAAAGGCAAGATAAGTTACTTTTCTACCAAACTGGATATATTTTTTGTGTTTTTATTCAATAGAACATATTTATTCAGCTCGAAAAACATACAGTGTTAACCGATGTATTCGAAAATTCAAGATGGCGTCTCAGTCGTCTCACACCCTCTTTAACACCGTAAGTATGGAAAAAGGTGTTATAAATAAAAAACTATACAAAATACTATTAAAAACCCGCCGAATATATGTCAACCTATGTCACGGTAACATATATTGAGCGAGTTTTTAACAGTATTTTATCCGGTTTTTTATTTATAACATCTTTTCCCACACTTACCGTGTTAAAGAGAGAATAAGACGCCATCTTGAATGTTCCAATACATCGGTTTTCGAGCTGAATAAACATGTTACATTGAATAAAAACACGGAAAATATATCCAGTTTGGTAGAAAAGTGGTAAAATCCATTGAAAGCGGTCGGTGGTTTGGTTCTATGAGAAAATAAAGCTGTGTACGCATTATAAATGTTTCTTTTCTGTGCCGTATGTTATACATTAGTACATTAGGGGTCATTTCGAGTTAAAAGTTTATTTACTGCACTCATCTGGACTAGAGAAAATCATGATTTAAATGTATATGTGTCGTCTAAATAACTAACGATAATTCTCTGATATGGCCGACCAGACGGGTGATCAAAAAGTCAGATCGAGCGTACCGTACCGCGTACCGGAAAACGAAATGAGACTAAAAAAAACGGGCAAAAAAAAAAAAAAATTATCCACCAAGAAAATAAAACACAACAAATTAATCTGAAAAGCGCAAAGTTAAAGCCAAAAAAAAAAAAAAAGGCCCATTGTCAATTTGATCTCATTTCGTTTTCCGGTACGCTCGATCTGACTTTTTGATCACCCGTCTGGCCGTCTGGTCGGCCATATCAGAGAATTATCGTTAGTTATTTAGACAACACATACACATTTAAATCATGATTTTTCTCTAGTCCAGATGAGTGCAGTAAATACACTTTTAACTCGAAATGACCCCTAATGTACTAATGTATAACGTAAGACACAGAAAAGAAACATTTATAATGCGTACACAGCTTTATTTTCTCATAGAGCCACCGACCGCTTTCAATAGATTTTACCACAAAAGTAACTTATCTTGCCTTTGATAACATTTATTTGTTATATATTTGTTTTTTGACAACTTTTTCGAATCTATGTGTACAGTAATACAAACCCGCCATTTCTATATGTGCAAGCGGGCACATATTGCGTGTACAGAAATGGCCATATCACTAATAACATATAGAATTACATGACTTAATATCTGGAAAACTACTTGTTTGCGGCAAAAATATGCACGCGCTTGCATGTATAGAAATGGTCACCATTGATAACATAAGGAATTACCTTGCTTGATATCTGGAAAACTACTTGTTTGCAACAAAAATATCTGAGCACTTACATGTACAGAAATGGTAACTACTGATAACATAAGGAATTACACGTATCTGTATACAGATCTTTCTTTATTTTTCAATTTCCTTGCGTCTTTATTGAAAGATGAAAGCAGAAAAAAAACCCAAAAAACCCTTTAGCTAATAAACAAACAAAAACATGCTCCCTCACTAAGTGGCTTATTTTAAGTTAAATTTACATGGAAAAGTGATCACCCACTTTTTGAAAAGTACTTCATATCATGAAACTATTTCTTTGTGGCGGAAACGGTTGGCAGATTCGTTTTTAGCACACCGAAATCTACAAAAAAAAATTTTTTTTTTTTTTTTTTCAATACAGGCCTTAAAGTAAAATTTTACCGAATTTTTGTAGGAATTTTTGACACCCCTGACACGAAACTGTGAATAAAATATAAAAAACTCGTAATTTCTCTTTTAAAAGTGGGTTGTTTATTTTCTTTATGGATTATACTTCCAAAATAAGCTATTAAAGTTGTATAAAAAGTAATAGAAATATTATTTTTTTAATTTTTTTTATGAAATTAATTGAATTTTACAAGCTCAGTATTTTTCAGTTTTAAACTTTAAAAATCTATCAATTTTTCTATTGATTCTATTTTTACGATATTTTCAGGGTCAATATGAAATTTTATGCTCTTTCCAATAAATGGAATATAATGTTTTAGACAAACATTTATTATTTAATTCACCCCCCCCCCATTTTGAAATGTCTATTAAAAAGTAAATAATTAATTTACTCACCAAAGTTTTATATATCACAAATTGAAGATAAAAGATCAATAAATAATATATTCAAATTTAAAACAAAAAAAAGTAGTATTTTTTAGAAATTTACCTGTAAAGTCCGAAGTTTAAAATCCTTTTTTTTAAAAAAAACACGTTTTTTTTTTTTTAAATGAAACCTTTGTCCTTGCTCCTTTAATTGAAAAAAAAATTAGGGTTTGAATTACATTTTTCGAGTAGTTATAAGCTTGGAAAAACAGGGAGGTGGAATTATTCAATATTTTTCACAAAGTTTCTGACACACCTAACCGAGTGCTTGTGCGTAGCGTAACTGAAGGCTGTGAAATGGTGGAAAATAGTCGCTTAATATCTTGCAAACAGTACATTTGTGACGGAAACGGTTATATTCTTTTAAAGCACACTGAAATCTACAAAAAAAAAATATTTTTCTATACGAATGTGAGACGGGCCTTAAAGTAAAATAATACCAAAAAAACTTTTGGTACTAGTGGACTTATTGATCCATACTGAAATAATAACGTTATTATTTAAAAAGCCATTCTTAACATGCGGATGGGAGGGTGTTTTGTACCTATTCTATACTTTAACCATACAATTGAATAAAAAATATATATCATAAAACTTTAATTAAACTTGGCAATACAATTTAAAAAATAGCGTGGATCAGTAAGTGCACCAGTACCAAACTTTCAATTATTTTTGTAAAATATACACAAAAAAGAATTGTCTACAAAACTAGGTAAATGTTACCTCTAACTACAACAGAACACTTACCGCTCTGACACTGACAACGAATCTGATATTCAGACACATTGCAAATTTACCGTTTGCCTGGTATTAGCCACTGGATCCTGGGACTATTTTGCGCCATTTCACCACTTTCGTTTACACTACGCTACCGCGATTTCTTACTGAAATGTATGTTTGCACGCATGTAGTCATATAACACTTCACAAGGCGCGTGAATATATGACGAACATTTTAAATTACAAGAAATACTTTTCATAAAATAAAAATAGTTGGTAAGACACCATGAAAGTGGACCCTGCACCACACACGCATGTATTGTGTAAAGCCGCTTTAACAACGCTCCCTTGCGCTAGGAGTATGCATGTGCAAACAGTTACATCTGTCTTATTTACTCATTCTTTTATTTTTTTCTTTACTTAAATAATTTTTCTTTAACTTAAATAAATTTAGTTCACCTTTTTTCATTTTTTCATGTGCATTGAGTTTTTTTTTTTTAATGGTGTTTTTATTTAATGTAAAATGTTTATTCGGTTTGAAAATCACATAGTGTTTATGAATATATTTGAAAAAGACCAATGGCGATGAGGTCTCTGTTGAATACGTTAAGTTTGGGAAAATAAGTTCAAACTAAAAGATTATATAAAATACTGTTAGAAACCCACTCAGTATATGTTACCGTGACATAGGCTGCAGTAGTAAAGAACTTGGAAAAATTTAGTTGTGAAAGTGACCTTCTGAAGGTTGAAGGTTCAGTCCTCAGTGTGGGCAACTGAAAATACAATTTTGAAGTACTTCTATCCAGTCATAAACTAATGGAAAGAGAGAATTAAATAAAGGATTCTGTTCCAAATTTTGTGCAGATTTCCAAGTTCGACAAGATATATTGGAAGAAAATCAGAGGTTACATCAAATAAAACGTTGTAAAAATAACACTCAAGATGAGTAGTCCTCAGAAATGTAAAACAAATGTACAATAAATAAATGTAACCAAAGGCAAGATAGGTTACTCTTCTATGGACCTGGATAAGTTTTTTGTGTTTTCATTTATTTAAAACGTTTATTTACTTTGAAATAAAAGTAGCGTAAAACAAAAGTTTGTTGGAGGTTTAATCAAATTGTGACCAAACAAATAAACAGACTGCGATATAACTTTATTATATATTTTCACTGGACTCCTTTAATTACGGTTGGTTATTTTTATTTTAATATTTAACTCTGTATGAACTGTCCGCATGAGCTATTTTTCCAGATTTATATTTTTATGTTTTTTAGTTATGTGACTACAAATCATAAAACTTTTTAGTTTCATCCTATGTAGCAACCAGCAAATCCATAGAAAGGTTAAAAAAAGTTTTTAGCATGACTATTGGATTATTTTGCTAACTGTTTTTTCTCTGATGAGAAGAATTTGCATTCTTTGAAACTGCAGATTAAGGAGCACCTAGCTACCAGCTTTGGAGTATTCTGCCAAATAATAAAAATTTTTTGTAAATTTCTACTTTACATCTCTGTTCTTCTTCTTCTTCTTCTTCTTATATATATATGTATTAAGCTAGTGTATATTGCCTTTCCAAAAAACCTAATTGTCACTTGAACTACGTGTTTGCCAATTTTAAATTAAATGTTGCAAAAGTAGTAGTGCATGTTTTTTACTATTGACAACAAATCGAAAAAGTAGTTAAGAAACAAACATAACAAATACACTTGGCCTTTTGGCCAGGGACAAAGTGAAGTATCTGTTCTGATACACACTTCACCTCTTCTGTCCTCGGTCAGAAGAGGAAAAATCTTTCATGACTGAGACAATTTTTATTTTCGTTCGTTTTTATCCAGAGTGCCCCTTTTTGGGAAGCTGGATTTTCCCCACATTAAAAACCGACCTTGTGTCTTTGTGTCTAACTCTTCCCTTGTGGGGAGGCAAGTAAATTATAATAAATATATAACAAATAAATGTTGCCAAAGGCAAGATAAATTATTCTTCTACCTACTTGGATAAGTTTTTTTGTGTTTTAAATTATTTTAAAGCATGTATTCAAAAAAAAAATGTGCCAAGTTCCTAAGTTAGAATAACAACATGAGGTTGCCACTTTTGGATTTCTGATAATGGCTCAGAAATACAAAATTATACAATACTGATAGAAATCAATCCAATAACTCTCACCGTGACATTTATTGGGTTGATTTCTATGAGTATTTTGTTTTATTTTTTGTTGAAAAAATTATTCAGTACAAAAATAAGTAAAAGTAAAAATCAAATTTATCAATTTAGAAAGTTTAGCATTTGTTATAATGTTGAAGAGATTGCAAGATCCAAGGGAAGTAATTGTAATCAATCATTTTGTCTAAATTATTACAATCCGTCATTTTTAAACACAAAAGTCAGAATGTAATTGTGGGTACTTTTTTATTAAATATACATCTAGCACATCTACTGAATCATTATTCGTAATTTTTGGAATTTATACTAATTTCAACATGATATGTAAGTATGTATGTTTTTACCTGAAATGCATTGGTTTAAAACATCACTATTCTACACAGGCAACAAAGTTGTTTTTTTTATGTTTTAAATAAAGTTTGTATTTCTTAAATTTTAGAATTAGTAGTTTAATTTTAATGTGTTTTTATTATTCAGGATCTGGACAAGATGGAGAAGAATTACGCTTGCAAGAAATGTGACAAGAAATTTCTGACAAAATATTTTCTCACATTCCACATGAGGAAAGTTCATTCTAATATTCCTGCCTTTGAATGTAACATTTGTCATAAAAACTTCAAGTTATCAATTCATTTGGACCTTCATGAAAAACTTTGCAAGATAAGTGAGCCTGGAATAAGCACGTCATCCGTCGGCACAGACTCTGAAGTTAAATCCAATTTCAGTGAAATATGCTCCAAATCAGAAGGCAAAACAAATGAAGAGAAGAAAAAATTACTTCTACAATCACCGAATTTAAAGAAACACCAGAAAGATAAACATGAAACAGAAGACCAGACAATGAACAACTTTTTCAAGAAATCTAATTTCACGAGAGCAATAAAAAAACTCAAACTGGTAGCATCAAAGGACGAGATTAAATATACATCTGAAATGACTGATGGGATAGTTTACCAGAGATGTTCGATCTGCCGGAGACTTTTACAAAATCATATTGTGATCATGGAACAGCACACAAATAGTCATCTCGAAAACCGACCTTATAAGTGTGACTATTGCGACAAAAGATTCCTAACTAAGCCGGATAGTAACCGCCACATGCGGACGCATGCCGACAAGAGAATGTTTCCGTGTAAATATTGCCCGCAAAAATTCCTGTATTCCCCTGCGAGGGCAACACACATGCGTTTACATACAGGTCTTAAAATATATCGGTGTCAACATTGCCTGAAAAAATTTCATGACTATCGTGATATGTATCATCATACTATAAAAAAGCATATACTGTAAGATTTAGATGGCTATCAACACTGAAAACGGATTATAATAATTGTTTTTTTTTTTTATTTTGTGTGTGTATGGAGGAAGGATTAAACTACACATTAGGGGTGTTGTTAAACCATGCATTTTTAAGGTGTATTTTTGCTTCCTGGGAACTTATTGCATTATAAAAAGATAAAATCTCACTCTAATACAAATAAAAACAAAATCATTTATATCTATATAAATTAAGTTAGCTATGTGTGTAGGTTTATATATATATATATATATATATATATATATATATATATATGTATATATATTTTTTCTTTTTCAATTTTATTTAATTCTGAGGATAAAGCATCCTACCGAATGCCAGACATTCACCTGCTATCGCATACATTCCAACTGAGAGATTTTTTTAAGACTCTACCTGTCCTTGTAAGTGCAATTGTTTGTATTTCTCTTGCACTTGGTTCATCGGGTACATTTGCTTTTGATATTGCACTTCATCTTGTCTATTTTTGGTCAGTGAAGGAGAAATCTCTAATTCAGGCAATTTTAATTTTTTGTCCAAATGGAGGGTGTGCTTTTGCAGGGGACTGAATTTTCTCCACATAAAGAATAACCTCAACCTTCTGTCTAACTTTACACTCTAGTCAAATAAATAATTGCTATAGTGAAATATGTTTTATTTTTTTAGTGGTGATAACATGATGCACAATAAAGCATGAAAATTTTCTAGTCAGGATAAAGTTTGATATGTCAGCTTAAATGCTATTTAGGTATAACTCATAAAATATTACAAGATAGCTATTTTCATATGTTAGAAAACAGATAAGTACCTAGGAGGGAAAAATTGTCTCTTAAAAATGTGTGCCTTAACAGCGACCCCGAAGTGCGGTTTTTACCATTGTTTATATTTTTCTCTCATCTAATTAATATTCAACATGTTCATTCATTCATTTCGCATGAATCAGACGATACTGTTTTTGGCATTGGTTTTCCCAATATCTTTCTAGTTAGAATTATTTCCAGAAAGACATTGGATACGTATAGGCGGGACCACATGAAGGTTGCCAATATCTTAAGTGAGAGTGTTTCTGTGAAGCGAACAGGATTTGAACTTGGCACATCCAGGTTGTCAGTCCATGTCATTAATCACTTAGCTACCATTCATCATGTTACAAAAAAATCAGTACTTACACTGAACTGACTACACAAGCCGATTGTTTTGAGGTTTTAAGAATATTCTGCAGACTTGATAGTTTATACTTATGAACACTTGCAGACTCATGTTTCAACATTAATTCTGGTCAATTTTAATTATGTGGTTTCTGTTTTTTTTTTGTTTTGTTTTTTTTTAAGATAAGGATTGATAATTTGCATTATTCAGACTACTGTTCTCATCTTGAATGTTATTTTCAAAACTTTTCGTTTGATATAACATTCAACCTTTTTTCAGGTGCTTTGTTGAACTCTGGAATATTTTTCTTATAGACAGAAGAATGATGGCAAGTAAGATGATTCAAAGAAATAGCGCATATGCTGGTCAACGATTATCTATTAAGCTGACCTTTTATAGAATTTAATATAATATAGGGAACCGTCTATATATATAAAAGGCAAAATAGCCACGCGCGTTTTTGTATGTCCAGCAAAGGCTTTTTTCGCGGGGGTTCTTGGGGGGGGGGGGATGTAGTATATTTTCGATTTTTTTTTTTTTTATACTCTCTAGTTTGTAATATCTACGATTTGCAAATGGTCATCCTCTCTACATTTATTTTGAGCAAGTTTTTTTAAAAAAAAAAAACCCTGGTTTCCAGTGTTTGTTTATCTTTTTCGTATGAATAAAGTGAAACTGAATCGAATCAAATCAGCTCACTGGCCCTCGAGACTGGCATGTAGCTTTGATCAATGTGGGGAATACCCTTTGTATCAGACAATTGCTATTCATTTGAGAGCTCCCCCTTTATCGGGGGAGCTTTTTTTTTTTGTTTACGGCATATCAACCCTTTTCATTATTTAATGCCGAATCCAAAGATTTTGAAGAAAAATTTTTAATAGAATATTTGTTGTTTTCAAGTCAGTTTCTATTTAATCCATAGTTGGGACCTTAACAGGTTAACACTCTGGGTCAGAGTGGACCTGGGAGCAATGGCTATTAAAGGGTGGCTCCACACTCCCCAAAGTCCGCAATCTTGGGCCTCACAACTGGATATAGTTTAAGGTCATATCCAGGACCATTGGGGGAGCTTGGTTTCTCCAACATCGTTGGGAAACAAATAAATGAAACAGCAGAAAGCTGAACTGGCCTTCAGCCAACCTTCATTTCTCTGCACCTGTGTATTCACTTACCAGTCAACTTTTTGTTTAACATCGCTAAATTTTAACGCTTTACACTTTTTATGGCCTCATAGCGTAGCGGTAAAATGTCAAGTTTTCTTTCACTTTCTTTTCCGCCTTCACATCACTGCATCACGAGTTCAAGCCTCCCTCCCTACTAACACTTTTTTTTTTCCTTTTACACCTCCAAACACCCAAGCAACACCAGGTACCTCCGCTAGTTAATCATAAATAATAAAGTTACCGTTTAAAATATATATATAAAATATATATTAGTGGTCTATATTGGTAAGTAGTAAGATTGTACACTTAAAAACAAGAATATGTTTAAGACTCCCAAAATTCATACTAGAATTGTCCACAAGGACCTGTGGCATAACTGATAAAGTACTAAGTAAAATTCAATTGTGACATGCTTCTGGAGATTGACGGTTCAATCCTCAGTGTCGGCAATACTCAGAATACAATTACAAATTACTTAAGATTTCTACTTGGTCATAGCTGATGGAACGAAAGCATGATACCCCTGTGGATTAAATAAAGGGTTCCATTTAAAATTCTCTGCAGATTTCCGAATTTATCAAAAAGATTCCTTAATTTTCCAAGAGACACCTGAATAAGGTTGGAGGCAACATTGTGAAAATAACAGTCAAGATGAGAAGAGTAGTCCAAATAAATTTTTAAAGAATTGTATACATTTAGTTTTAGCAACAATAAAAAAAAAATAGCATAGGTTACTAACCAAATTGCTCATTCAATCATCTATGTGTGTACATGACTTCATTTGAATTTTGTATAATTAAACTATTCTTGTTTACATAATGTTTAGTCATTTATTTGTTTATTTTTTTTACTTATATGTTGCCACTTATCATGGACAACGAAGATGAACGCCAATACAAAAAAGATTGGACTCAGTGGATCAAATTAACAGAATATTTCTTAAATGAAAGTGATTATCCTACAGGATTACTCAACAATTATTTGTTTACATTAAACTTGGAGATGACCATGTTGTAGTCTGTTGGGAAGCAACCTCTTCATATATCTTTTTTCTACAGATGGAATGTTCTAGGAAAGTAACTTTGTTCATGGAAGATCAGTTTGATTTTTGGTACAGAGAAAAAAAAGTTAATTGCTGGGCAAGTTCTTGTTGTGAATGTTTTTCGGGGATTCAAATTCTGTTGAACACCTATATACAGTAAAGAAAGGTTAGCAATATATCTTCTGTGTGACAGTGGCTGTAGTTAAAAAAGGAAATTGTGAAATCAGTTTTGTACTTTGTTGAGGCAAAATTGCTTTGAGCAGCACCTCTCCAGATATGGCAGCAATACTCTATCACATAACCTATCTAGCTCTTATACAGGTAAAGGATTGCATCAGAAATACTTTTTAGTTATCTCCTGTTACAATGTTAATTCCTAGGATGTTGTTTAAGTTTTCTCACATTCTTAAGGAACACTTATGACTCTGGAATTTCTTTCCAAATTATTACTTGATACCATTAAAAAAATCACTCTAAATGTCGAATTCCCCTGCCGAATTCTACTCCACTTGAACCCAAAAAAATGAATATGTGTTAAATAAAAATATATCAGCTCTGTAGTTATGTCTTGGGTAGGTTTTTTTTTTAACTTTTTGGCTGGAAACACAACTTTCCATTGTATTATTAGATGGTTTAAGAATAACATCAAATGATAGTTTGCATGAAGGCATGAAAATTAAACCATGGAGTACAGTTATTAATAAAAGACATCTATCATCCAGGCTGGTTTACTATCACTCATGAACACAGGGAACAAATTTAATAAGATTACTCTTTTTGAGATTCATCAATAGAAAATCCTATTTTCAGCGTTTTCATTGACTAATGTTCCAACATGATTGACATGAACCCAATGGATTCTATTTTGCATTTTGTAGAGGTAATAGACATACACAGATATGAGAAGAAACATTTAACAAAAATTAATTTATGTATAAATTATAAATCCACTTCAATGAATTTTTGTTGTACCCATTAAGACATTACAAGCAAATACAAACAAGAAAATTACTGTATTTTGAAATTAAAAAAAAAAAATTGACATTATTCTGTTATATTATCATAGGGAATTTGGTTCAAATTTTTTGTCAGTGTGCAAGTTAATGTTTTTTATGTAGTAATACTCATCGATCATAAAATGCTTTGGATGATAACATTTCAAGGTAATTCTACTACTAATCATTGTAAAAACCAAGACATTCTCAAAATACAAATAAAAGATTGAAAATCTTAGAAATTAGTGATTTTAGTAGGGTTTTTTTTTACAAACCTCGCCCTTTTTACTTTCAATGACACGGAAATGCCTGTTCATATGAATTTCATTTCAATAGCTAATATATTGAATCTTCTTAGTATGATTCATAACACATTAGAGATCAAGATAATTTTTTCTTTTAATTATAAATTGATAAAACCACTGAATTGTGGACCATGTAAAAGCAGTTGAACAAACAGTTTGGTAAAAAGGGTAAAAAAAAATGAGTCAAAAGTATGTTACCAAAATTGCTGCAAAAATGTAACCATTGGAGGGAGAAGCTCTTTGCAACTTTACTAATTTTGGGGTGAGGAACTAAAAAAAATGTTTGCCTTGTTTCTAATAAAACTTTTTGCCACAGAAATATTTTTACTTTGGGGAATTTAAACTCACCAAAAAAAGAACCGACAACAATAAGATTTAGAAATTTGTTATACAAAAAGTCACAAGGTATTTTTTTCAAGCATTGAAAAACTTTCAACTTAAAAAAAACAAGTAAGATATTTTATAGGCAGAGGTCTTACTACAATTCCTTTCCTTATTGATTTTCTCTCGGAATTCTTTCATAAGCTTCTGCTATGGTAAATATATCGAGGACACTCCAAATCCTACCATCACTTGAAACTGGCATTACCTCAAAATCTCATCTGTAAAACAAATGCTGACTCTACCTTTGGTTTGCAATAAAAAATTTTATTACAGCGCTGGATGCAGATATAACCTCAATGACTTGGCTAATGTAAAAGTTAGTGTCATAGTAGACAGCAACCCATTGTCCTTAATGCTCATAACTGAAGATATCCTGAGATGGTTCTTCATCGCAACTGCAGGAGTTATCTAAATGTTCAGCAGATTCACTTAGGGACTTTTTTTGTTGCTTTGGAGGTGTAAATGAATTAACTGGATTTCTTCCCAAGAAACAGGTGCACAAAAAAAAAATGGCATCTCCATTTTCGACGATAAACTGTAGAAGTACCGTCTCGGGAATTATTAAATAAACAAAAAAAAATGATTTTTACAGTGAAATTAATTTTTTCATTTACATGCCACGTGCACATAACTTATATTTTCAGTTATTATTTTTTAAGTAATGTACAGTGTAATGAGAAAATAATTTAAAATCTTCAAATTTATCAAAAACGCTTGATAGAACATAAAAAAAAATGCACATTTTTACGTGAAATTAATTTTTTTTATTTACACATGACTTGTTGCACGTAACTTAAAACTTAGCTATATTTTGTTAATTTTTTTTTTTTTTTAACTAAAAATGTTTTTTTGGTTTAAAATGTACCCAGTTTAATTTTTAAAAGATAATTTAACAATGCTGAAGTTTATCCAACCGAAAGAAGATAAAGCAAAGAACATATGAAAGTTTGAAAGATGATATAGAAAATAAACAACTGACATTTTTTAAATTGTAAATTTTCATTCCTTTTATTGACGTGCTTGTCGCACTAAAAATATTATTTTAAACAATAACCTTCTATAACTTTTAAATAAACAAAAACAAATCCATAGTGAAACAAGTTGTTTACGTTTTCGTTGGGTCATGCAGCTCATTCATGCTGACAGTTGATTTTCGTGATGATACTGATACCATCACTTGGCATTAAGTTGTAAATCTCGATGTGTTGGTACATTCACTTTTATTAGTGGCGCTCCTTGATTTATGAGCATAGTATGACACCAACAGATTATTAAAGAGGAGATATTTCTCTACAAAACGGTGCGATTTTCGGAATTTTTTCAATTTTTTTTTTTTTTTTTTTTTTATTACATTTTCACCCCAAACAAGGCAAATTGCCACTTTGGTGTAGGGGGCTACTATCAGGGGCAACAACTACTGGGGTACTATGTAGGGATTTGGGCAGCAAGGTGTCGGTTCACGTTACACTTGAACTTCTGCACGTCAGTACTGTTGGGGAAGCAGGGACCTGGAATGGAATTCCAGAGTCTTGCGGTTCTGGGGAAGAAACTATTGGAGTAAAAAGATCTTTTACATCTAGGGACCTCTACAGTGTGGGGGTGGGATCTAGTAGCCTGTCGGGTTTGTCGAGGGTGCTCGCGTCGTGGGGGCACAAGTGATTGCAGTTCATCAGAGCATTCACCACTAAAATACTTGTAGAACAGGCAGAGGGATGCAACATTTCGTCGATGGGACAGAGGCTGAAGCTTAGATGCCAGTTCAGGGCCTATCAGATTTGCGACTCTCTTTTGAACCTTGTCAAGGAGCGAGAGACTAGTAGCAGATGCACCAGCCCAGATGTGGCAGCAATACTCCATACATGGGCGAATGGTGGCCTTATAGAGGTACAGGATACTTTCGGGTGTTAGTAGTTTTCTAGCACGGTAGAGAGAGCCTACCTTTCTTGCAGCGGCCCTGGCAATGCCTTCAATGTAATTGTTCCAACTCATGTTTCCTGTGAACGTTAGGCCAAGGAGTTTGAAAGATGGACTCTCAGATAAAGGGTCGTTGGCCATTGCTATTGGTGGTAGAGAGGGTTTCTTGTAATTATTGAATGAAACTAGTTTAGTCTTGGCAGCATTGAACGCGACCAACCACTTTTGTCCCCATTCCACTACAGATTGGAGGTCTTCCTCTAGTGTTTCTGCCATTTCTTTAGAAATGTGTTCATTCGTCTTCCTGTCGTGTCTGCCATAGAGCATATATATATCTGTCATCAGCATATATACCCATCTCAGAGGCAATGTTGTCGGGGAGGTCATTTATGAATATCAGGAACAATAGAGGTCCAAGGATAGAACCCTGGGGCACTCCCGCATTTATATCATATTGTTTAGATGTGCGACCGTCGAGGACTACCTGGATTTTTCTCTTATCTAAGAAGGATTTAATTATGTTAAGTATTCTACCAGTGATACCGTAAGATCTAATCTTCCTGAGGAGACCCTCATGCCATACCCTGTCAAAAGCCTTAGATATATCTAGAGCTACCGCTCTGCCTTCCCCCGCTTTGTCCAGTGATTGGTATATACGTTCAGAGATCACGGTGAGGATGTCTGCTGTGGAACGGGCTTGTCTAAATCCATATTGTTTGTCAGTCAGTAGTTTAGCATCTGTAAGATGATGGACTAGAGCATGGTTAATTATGGTCTCAAATATTTTGGCAAAAAGTGGGAGGAGGCTAATGGGGCGATAATTTGATGGGTCTGTCCTTTCGCCAGAATTCTTGAATACTGGTACAACAGAAGCAGTTTTCCAACAGCCCGGAAAGCAAGCTTCATTAAGACATTTGTTGTAGAGTTTGGAGAGAACTGGAGCTACTTCGGCTGAGCACTTTTTTAATAGCACAGCTGGGATAAGATCGGGTCCACATGCTTTTGAGGTGTCAAGGTTTTTTATGATAGCATGCACCTGAGCAGGGGTGGTTTTCAGATCGTCTAGTGTGGCGTCTGTCCACATAGGAAAGTCAGGTAGGGGGTGGTTGGAAGGGTCCAGTGTGGAGTTTGAGGCAAACCGACTGGCAAGCATGTTAGCCTTGTCGGTTGCTGAGGAGACAACCTCGTGATTGTTGGTTAGTGGGGGAATTGTTGATTGCCCATTATTTACTACACTGTTGTAGATTTTCCAGAAGTCTCGAGTTCCTAGTTTTTGTGCTTCGATGCGCTTTTTAGTGGTTTCCGTAAATTCTCTCTTAGCTGTCGCTATTTCTTTCTTAACGTTATTTCTAGCTTCTATATACTTCAGTCTGTTTGAACTGGACTTATGTCGGTTAAACCTACGGTATGCATGCTGCTTTTGAGTAATGGCAGTTGCACAAGTCGACGTAAACCATTGGGGAGAGTGGGGCTTACTATAAAATTTCCGCATGGGAACATGCGCTTCGATTGCAGTTTTGAACCAGTCAGTGGTCTCGTTTGCACACTGTTCAGCAGGGAGAGAGAAAATATTTTTCCATGGAGCATCTCTAATTAGTTCCCTGATGGCTTCCCAGTCAGCCTTATTATAATATCTCGTTGTTTTGAGCACTGGCTCTTCAGTTTTGGGACTAGAGTTTAGGGCGATTTCAACCATTATCACTGCATGATCAGCGTTCCCGAGTGGGCTGTGGGCCTTCGCTATGCAGTCATCGGGAACTGTGGTCAAAAACAGATCTAGAAGTGATGCGTGTTGTTCTTCCTGGTCAGGGAAACGGGTTGGAAACGTAACAATTTGTGATAGGGAGTGAGATATAGCGAAGCTATGGGTTGTGCTGCCCGCTGCATCTGTGTGAGTAGAGAATCCAAGCCAGTTTTTGTGGTGGACATTAAAGTCACCAAACACATGTATTTGTGCGCTAGTGTCGAGGGACAGTGCCGTGTCTATGCTGTCAGATACTTTGTTTATTATGGAGCAGTCCTGAGTCGAGGGAGAGCGGTAGAGAAAATAATAGTAGCTAATACTGTGTTGCACGTTTAGTCTAAAGCACATAAAGGCTTGATCATCTGTTTCTAGGTTTGTTTCTCTAGTCAAGGGAAGGGTATTACGAATGTAAACTCCAAGTCCGTGCATATGTCTGTCAGAGTCCTTACGGCAGAGTGGGAGATATCCAGGCATGTTAAAGTGGTTAGAGGGAATGGAGGAGTGTAGGTTAGTCTCACTTAGTGCTAAGATATCCGGGGTATTTGTTAAGAGAAATGCTTCAACATCAGCTAAGTTAGTTCTAAGCCCACGGATATTTGTGAATGAGAGCCTCAAGGGAGGAGGCAAGTTGAATTTGTTTGTCCCTAATCCTGGTTTAAGCTTATTTTTAGATTGTACTGTCGTCATATTTTTTTTTTTAAGAGTTTCGGTAAGGGGGAGCTAAACAAGAGGTTATGCGGAGCTTCAGACATGCATCACAAGTAGACCATCAGCTGACCTTTCTCCAATTAGGATTGTGGCCTCAGGAAAGCCCACCGGGGATGAGTGCAGGGTCCCTTTCCATGCGCGTCATGGCACTGCAAACAACCCGATATTATTCAACTGTTGATGGAGCAGCCGCTCTAAGCGCTACCAAAGAGTTAGGTCTCCTGTACTACCAGTCGGGAACAGCAGCCAGGAACTGTCAATCCGGTACCCTCAACCCTTTAGAAGAAGGTCAACCCAATCTAACCGCTCAGGCATATCTTATACTCAAGCACTCCCAAATGTTCAGTTATAGGGGTGGGGCATGCTGGGAATGGGGAAGAACGGCGTTCATTGCCCTAGCCAGGAAACAAGATCTACCGCTGGGTGTTTCTGTCGAATCACTGAGATAGTGTCTCTGCGCTTGACTAATAGGCAAAGAAGGAGTATGGAAGCCGGGCGATAGACAGAGCCTATCTACTCCTTAAGCAATTTAGGTTTGCAAACCGGTGAATTTGTTTGAGTCACCAGCTCTAGGAAGGTTGTCATCCAAGACTGAAGAGGCCTCTCTCCCCTTTGGTTTAGTTTCAGAGTTTTCCTTCTCCTAGACGGATGATCTGGGAAGACCTACTGGGTCCGTCAGCCCTGAGAGGGTTTTCTCCGCGCCTAGGTTCTAATCCAGGTATTTCTGCGACCCCGCGTTGTTAGTGTTACTGGGTTAGTTTGTTGGGGATTATATCTACTGATTAGTTACACTCCTCAAAGTGATTTAGGGACATGCTATTTACTTGTTAATGGATAAAGGGGGTGGGTGAAGTTCATGCAGTGTAAGCGTCTATGTTTGTAAGAGGGCTTGTTAGGGAGGAGATAATGTGATTTTAGTCGTACCCTTTTTTTTTTTTTTATTAATGTTAGCTTAGGTCTAGTATAGTGTTACAGTATGAGTAGGTATTAAGAATTGAGCTACGAGTTGTGCCCGAGCTATTTTAGATGATAGGAGGGTTAAGATGTAAGTGCAATATAGCATGGATAAGACAGCAAGTATTGAGTCATGCGTAATTAGGTGAATAGATATATATGGGCAGGTTTTCAGTAGGTGCGAATAGTGTTGGAGTTGTAGGTATTTTTTAGTAAGAGTCATGGGGCGTTTTGCATAACAAGGAGTGTCGTTTCAATAACGTAATTAATCGTTGCAAAACTCGAGACAGTTGTGTAGTGCATATCGCTTTGTTTCTGGGTACTTTGGCTGTTAAGTACCTGCCTTTGTGTGCATAGGCTGTTAAGTCCCTTACTGGATAGGAAGGAGCTGTAATGCATGCCTTAGAGGTAGAAATGTATAGATGTTTAGTGATGGTTATTAAAACAGTTTGCATGTGAGGGATTAGGGGCTGGAAGTTAGCGATTCAACTACAGATGCGGAGCAATGTGGGAGTTTAGTGGCAGATAGATTGGAAGGAGTAGATTGTTAGCGTTCAAGAGAAGAGGGGTTATTTATTTACAGATGGATTTCCATTAGGATTTTTGAGTTACAGGTAAGGTTTAGTCTGAAGAAGGGAGGAAATTTTTTTATTTTTTTTATTTTTTTTTATTTTTTATGCATGCAGGTAAGACAAACGCAATCGTCTTGGAGGTAAAATGTATAGGATTTCGTAGCTAGCTATTAGGTTTTTCCCTCCCAGTTATAGGGACAGCTAATTAATGGGATTTGGAATTGTAGTCATTAAGGTCAGGCGCAGAGTGTTGCATCTATTCAGAAAATTGAATTTCTTTCATATTTCTTTCACTGAAGTTTTCGAGTTGGATTTTTTGTGAAAAGCAACTTAAACCCCTTTGTTAAACTCACCATATTGATAAGTGACCTTTTTTCTTTAAAATGGTACTATTTTTTATACCTAGAGACTCACAATATCGTGTGCACCAAATTTGAAAAACACTATTTTTTTTGTGCAAAAAATAAAGCCTCGTTCACCAAAATTAGTGACATAGCTTGAAGTAACCTGGAAAAAAACTATTAAAGACACAAAAGACACATGAAAAAGAATTATATATCTATAAAGCAAAAAGATTAAATTTTATTTAAATCAAAACTTTAATAATAACCCAAAAAATAAACACGATATCGCAAGTTGAATTTAAGGGAAATTTAACTTTATTTACCAGTTTTCGCATCCTAAACTAGGCTACTTCGGGATACCTAATATTAGCTCCTTTTCAGCAAAAGTAAACAAATTGGCTGCCACCTGTTTTGTTTAAAATTATTACTTTTTGTGATTCTTTTATACAAGAAATGCAGATTTTCAAATGTACTCAGTTTTCTGACTAGAATTATAGTAATAAATGACTTTCTAACCACCAATTTAAAAGACTAAATAAAATTATACCTTTTTTAGGCTATTATGTGTGAATACCTTAAAAACTTTGTGGACAAAAAGAAAAACTGATAACAAAAATACTTTAGAGGAAGAATCAGTTTTGCATATAAATTTAATGTGTAATGATCCTCCATTTCTTGGCCATTCTTGTCTTTTAGTGCAGTTAGAACTCTAAATTCTTTTGATATTTCTTCAAGTTGAAACATTAAAAAAAATTACCCTAGCACTACATCTAGGTCCAAGTGACAAGCCCATTTACTAAAAATGTCTTTCCTTGAACGTGTCATACTATTAACCTTAAAACTAAGTGACAAGCCACCACTCTCGAAAAACCTTTAAATCTACCACTAAATCCGAGTGGCAAAACAAAAATCATTCCTTAACCTTACTACTTACCCTAAGAGTGAGTGACAAGTACAAACCGTTTTAAAACTACAAAAAAAAAAAAGACTCCTGCACCCCCTATAAAATACATAAAAAGTAAAATCAATGAATCATTAGGTTGATGCAAAAATAATGTCATTTTTTGACATAAAGTTGAACATCAAAAAGCGACATTATTTTTGCACCAACTTAATAACTGTCCTAAAACGTTAGGATGGCCTGGAAATAGTGGATTATTTTACATTAAATTTATGTGTAAAACTAATCCTATATTCTAAAATAATTGTTTTTCTGTCAAGTTTTCAAAGTATTCACATTCCTGAGCCCTACCATTAACCCAAAATCCCAGTAGAAAACACCTTCCTCTCACAAAGACCTGCTTAAAATCATGCGTAATCATCTGGAAAAATAAATAAAATTCACAGGATTTATTTCTTATACAAAAATATTTGATCAACTGTTCAATAAACGTTAGAATGGCCTAACAATCGAAGATTAATTAATTAAATTTTTATTTATTTTTATTTCTGCTAAGTTTTCTAGTGTGTTTATATGTAATTGTCTAAAAAACAGGGAAAATTACATTTTTGAGAGGCAGGTAGGGAGGGGATAGCAAAAGATGTTAATCTACAATAATACCAAATTTTGCAATATATTAATTTTTAAATTATTCTAGTATTAGATTTATGATAAAATGCATTACAATTCAACTTTGAGTTCTCTAACTTCTTTTTTAATGGGTTACATGGAATTTTTATAGTATTGCAGCATATTTCTGTGTATTTGCTGCAGATTACTTTGAAATCATTAATTTCTGAAGATTTTCATTACCATATTCTGATTCTTTTTTTATATTTTCACCCAAAACAAGGCACATTGCCACTTTGGTGTAGGGGGCTACTATCAGTGACGACAACTACTGGGGTACTATGTAGGGATTTGGGCAGCAAGATGTCGGTTCACGTTGCACTTGAACTTCTGCACGTCAGTAGAGTTGGGGAAGTAGGGACCTGGAATGGAATTCCAAAGTCTAGCGGTTCTGGGGAAGAAACTACTGGAGTAGAAAGATCTTTTACATCTAGGGATCTCTACAGTGTGGGGGTGGGATTTTGCAGCCTGTCGGGTCTGTCAAGGTGTTCACGTCGTGGGGGCACAAGTGCTTGCAGTTCGTTAGAGCATTCACTATTAAAATACTTGTAGAACAGGCAGAGGAATGCAATGTTTCGTCGATGGGACAGAGGCTGAAGCTTAGATGCCAGTTCAGGGCCTATCAGATTTGTGACTCTCTTTTGAACCTTGGCAAGGAGCGAGAGACTAGTAGCTGATGCACCCGCCCAAATATGACAGCAATACTCCATACATGGGCGAATGGTTGCCTTATAGAGGTACAGGATACTTTCGGGGTTTAGTAGTTTTCTAGCACGGTAGAGAGAGCCCACCTTCCTTACAGCGGCCCTGGTAACGCCTTCAATGTAATTGTTCCAACTCATGTTTCCTGTGAACGTTAGGCCAAGGAGTTTGAAAGATGTACTCTCAGATAAAAAGTCGTTGGCCGTTGATATAGGTGGTAGAGAAGGTTTCTTGTAATTATTGAATGAAACTAGTTTAGTCTTGGTGGCATTGAACGTGACCATCCATTTTTGTCCCCATTCCACTACAGATTGGAGGTCATCCTCGTGTTTCTGTCATCTCTTTAAATATGTGTTTATTTGTTTTCCTGTCGTGCCTGTTATAGAGTGTGGTGTCATCAGCATATATACCCATCTCAGAGGCAATTTTATCGGGGAGGTCATTTATGAATATCAGGAACAGTAGAGGTCCAAGGATAGACCCCTGGGGCACTCCCGCATTTATATCATATTGTTTAGATGTACGACCGTCGAGGACAACCTGGATTTTTCTCTTATCTAAGAAGGATTTAATTATGTTATGTATTCTACCAGTGATATCATATGATCTAATTTCCCTGAGGAGACCCTCATGCCATACCCTGTCAAAAGCCTTAGATATATCTAAAGCTACCGCTCTGCCATCCCCCGCTTTGTCCAGTGAATGGTATATACGTTCAGAGATTACAGTAAGGATGTCTGCTGTGGAACGGGCTTGTCTAAATCCATATTGTTGGTCAGTCAGAAGTTTAGCATCTGTAAGGTGATGAACTAGAGCATGGTTAATTAAGGTCTCAAATATTTTGGCAAAAAGTGGGAGGAGGCTAATGGGGCGATAATTTAATGGGTCAGTTCTTTTGCCAGAATTCTTGAATACTGGTACCACAGAAGCAGTTTTCCAACAGCCCGGAAAGCAAGATTCGTTAAGGCATATGTTGTAGAGTTTGAAGAGAACTGGAGCTACTTTGGCTGAGCACTTTTTTAATAGTACAGCTGGGATTCAGATCGTCTAGCGTGGCGTCCGTCCGCATAGGAAATTCTTTGCAGAAAATCACACTTATATGGCAAATTTCATTTATTTTTATCGTGTTTTAACAAAGATATAAAATTTTTACTGAAAAAGTAGTGTAAAAAAAATGCAGCAAAATCCATATGGTTATAAAGAGGGAAAAATATCTAAATATGTAAGACACAAAAATATTCATAACTTCCTTATTTTTAGTCAAATTTAAAAAATTAAAAAAGATTCTTTCTTAGATCGTCAAACTCTTTCTATGTATGCCATTATTAAGATATTTTACGCAATTTAAATTTTTGTCATGTGTATTCTTAATTTATGGTAAATTTTCTTTAAAATTTGTTTTCAATATTTTCGTTGTGATGCCATTACATACTCTTGCTGTTGATGAAACTCATGTGTAATCTTGTCCTTGTTTCAAGACACTGCTCTTTTCAGAATAGAGGTTCCTATTTACATGAGAAACATGCTCAGACGTATTATTTACCAAAAGGTTACACACAAGGTTAAGTGTGATTTTGAGAAGCCAGTAGAAAAATGCCTGAACAACCTTCTTGGTATTTCTCTGTAGCAATACCTCAGGCGATTAACAATAAACTCCTTTGCAGAGAAAAAGTAAGCCTGGAAGAATTGAACAGACCCTTACCTCAGCCAGAAAGTGGCGAAGCCACTATCAGATTGATTTGAATCATAACTTACAGAGAAGTTACAGACGTAACTTACAGAAATCAGAGAGATATAAAGTTTGTATACACAGGCATTTTCTGCTATTATATGAAACAGTCTATCCTCATTAGAGTTGGAACAAACAATTTCTCACATCTGCTTTGAAGGTTGACGGTGACAAGAAATCACAAAACTCTTCTAGAGAAATGACATCAGATCTTAACTTCTACTTATTCATGGGAGTTGTAGTGAACTACTACTATGATGCTGCTACGGTATGCTTCTCTTATTTCTCTCTTTCTCCCTACTCTTCTACTTTTCCCTTCCTTTCTTCTCTCAACATCCCCAGAGGTTTCAGCCAGTTGGAATAGAGGACTGTGTTGGAGGGAGATACAAAGAAGAAATCTGTCTCAGACATGCGGAAACGATAGAAGCATCAACATGCGACGGACCAGTTTCCTGGGTAAAGACTTTTATCAAAGAAAATGTATCATCCTCTTTGTACCCTATATCTTGGAAACCTTTATAAAACATCATCAATCCTAAAGTCTCGTCGCACTTAATTATAACCCGATGATTTCTTTTCCACAACCGTTCTTTTTCAGCACTCTTGTTCTCTCTCTAATGTCGGAGGTGCCCCAAAAAGGGGACCAACCGAAATGGTGACCCTTTTTCAAACGTCGTTAAAATTTATGGTAACCACCATAGAATCACACTTTTGATTTCACAGCCGTCAATCATTTCTAGTTTTGAATTATCTGCCAGCCTAAAACCAGGGCTCTATGCTCACTTCAAGCTGTTTTAATTAACCTGCTATTGTTGAGCTTTTTTTATATCACGAAAATACTTCATTTTTCTTTCAGCAATAATATTTTCAATTTAATTCAAAGAAAAAACATCTCATCTAATGTATTCAGAGATTAAAAAAAAAAAGAAAAGAAACCAACATTTTGTTATTCTTGCAAAAGTTCATCTCCAAATGTTTTAGACTAATAAGTCATTTGTTTGTTTTATACAGTAAACTTTCTTTCAAATCAGTTTTAAATTTTTTTTTTTTTTTTCGGTTTTCTTATTTTGTTCTAACTGATTATAAGATATCCTACTGGACACCAAACATTCACCTGCTATTTCATATATTCCAATCAAGTGATCTTTTTAAGATTCTAATCATTCCTTTAAATGCATTTATTTGTATCTCTCTTGTACTTGATTCACCAAGTATATTTGCGAGGTAGTTTAATAAAAAAGGTTTTCATGAGTCCAGTTGCTCCTATAATTACCGGAATGATGGAGATCTTCCTAAGATTCCAGTTCTTTTCATATCATACATAATATCTTGGTGTTTTGTTATCTTTCCCTTTCAGTTCTGTTTAACCCAGCATCATTGCGAACACTATTACTACAATTGCTAATTGGATAATTTCAGACTTAAGAAAAAATATAATATACTTGAGTCTTAATGTTAAATACTCATGAAAGTACAGCTACTAGTATCTATTTGTTTATATCTATGTTGAGAAATGTGTTGGGAAACAGGAAACGTTTTAGATAAAGGGTCACGAAGGAGGTTCAAAAATCAAACTTGCTGAATGTGTGAGAAACAGAAGCTGATGAAGTGAACAGATATGATCAATAGAGAGGGTAGCAGGCAAAAGGCCATCATTACTGGTGGGAGCCTCAGTGGAGAAAAAACATTAATATTTAAGCTATGTGCTTAAAAGGTAAGTAATTTTCTTTCTTTCTCTATTCTCCTCCTCCTCCTCCTCTTTCACCTTTCGACTACAAGACAATCACTGGTTCAATAAATCCTTTATTATTCTAAGAACATGTTCAATTAATTGAATAATTATATTAAGAAAGCAGATGGCTTCTGATTGCAGCTATCTGAATTGGCCTTGGTCTTTAGTATGATTTTAAGTGATTGAAATATTAATAATGAAATGATTTTAAAGAACTAAATGATTATATAAGGTTAGTTTGATAACATCCTTATGATCATATTGCAACAACGTGAGTTCTTGTCCTCAAAGCAATAAGCTTAAACCAAAATTATGGCCCTTGGATGCCAGTTTTTTATTTTGCTTAGGGGATGCTTTCTTGTTTTTATTTTTTTTTTTTTTTTCATAAATAAAGGTGTGACATTCGCAGAACTAGCTTCACCTTAGTATAAAACACTAATCGTGTTTAGTTTGTTTCCATTTTAATCGGGACATAATATATGTAACATTGGCATATATGTAATCAAAATTAGGGAACATGTAATCAAAATTAGTCCCAAGCATCACTAGCTTGCCATGCATGGCATTGGCTAAGTTTTTACGGAATTAAATCATTCATCGACTAAGTGTTCAATATTGTTGAATATTGCTAAATGCCATAAAAATGATAATGAAAGCAAAATTAAACAAAACCGCCATTCACCTAAATTTTCTTTATATAATGCTCGTGCAGCTCGAAGGTCCTGGAATTAAAAGAGTAACAGACGACTAAGCAGGAATTGTTATTATTTTCTTTGATTCAGTAGTAACCAGGCACAAAATATTATCAATGAAAGCTAAAACTATGGTCCATGTAAAGGGTAGGGAATTAGATGACTTGTTTCATCAAGCATGACTTT
This sequence comes from Euprymna scolopes, assembly GCF_053919585.1. NCBI lineage: Eukaryota > Metazoa > Mollusca > Cephalopoda > Sepiida > Sepiolidae > Euprymna > Euprymna scolopes. The sequence continues at coordinate 99,538,951 of NC_136482.1, read as the reverse complement.
CTGTCTCCTTCTCCATACATTTTTCTCTTAAATACATGGGGGAGGGTCATGTATTGGCATTCGTTTCTCTCATATTTTTTTTATTTTAATGCTTGTTCAATCAGTACAAAACTAGCACAAATGCAAAAAAAAAAAATAAAAACAATAGTCATCATTGATGTAATAAAAATATTTACAAGAAGAAAAATCTTGTAATTTGTTATGCTTGCAGGTGTGTGCGTAATATGATATCTCGTACACTGAAAGTTCAATCAACGGAAGATGAATTAGTAATATGTTTGAAAAAGTTGTTATCCAGTTTAGTAGAATTTAAAAAAAAAAAAATTTTTTATGGAAATCGTTCCAGATAAGACAAGAAGTCAATCGATGTAAGAAGCTAAAAAAGATGAAAGTTGATTCTTGCAAAAATAGGAGATACTTATTAACCTTAGTTTTGAGGAAAAAAATAAATAAATAAAAATAAGGTGGAAAATAAGAGGAACAGTTAGCAAGAATAGAGCTCCGTAAGCCTGGAGTTTTTGGATAGAAGCTAATGGAATAAACTGTATTTTAACAATGTATTAAAACAGTGAATCGGTGGTGACCATTAGACTAACGAGTCAAATAGGCTGAAATAAAGGAAGCAGGAAATAAATCAGACAGGTTTGAAGAACACAGATTAAATTATGTAAAATGGCTTCTGTGTGAGAATGACTGGCTATAAAAAATGTATAGCATTAGGTACTATTGGCATGCTAATGCTGTCTTGTAGTTGCTAGTAATGATAATGATTGAGTTTGCATTCAGCATGGTTTAATCACCATTGTTATTACAAAAGGAAGAGTAAATAAAGTCGGTTACTTTCAGTGTCTGAAGATGATAGTGCATTTTTGGTTGGATAGATGAAGTTGGGCATTTTTATTGGTGCGAAAGTGTCAGTCATAGATGTCATAGCTTTGTGTGATATTGTAGACATCTTGCCTTAATCTGCTTCTTTCTCTCTTTAAACCAGGGCATTTATAGACTATTTTGTATCAAGTTTTAGATTCAACTGTTTCTTGATGTGCATATATTTGATTGGCCAGTCCTAGCATGAATTGATATGCTGTAAAACAAAACAATCAACCATGCATGGGTGGTTAAGTCATGCATGCATATTTCAATCCAGTTGCCATCATCTATGTACAAACATCTCAAAATAGCTTGCTTTATAAATTAGAAAATAAAATGAATATGAACACCAGCATTCATAGTGAAAGTGGAGCCATATTTTATGGGGGAAAGGAGGACTTCAAATGGAGGCAGGAGGCTGATCATTTGAAATTAGGCAAGTTTAAGATGAAGATGGAGAAAATAAAGAGGGTAAAAAAGAAGAAGAAGGTGGGTAATGTTTCTTTGAAACAGATACAAATCAGAAATCTGTGAAAGTACCGAAATTTTCCAAATATCTTCATATCTTAGAAAATTCTCGAATTGGCATTGAAATGTAGGAATCTCCATTAAATTCTTAGTACTGAGGGAACATATGTGAGCAAATTGTAGTAGTAATGCTACAAACAACCTCACCTCAAAGAAGCAAAAGGTGTGCTTTTTCTGCTGCCAGCGTGGGGAAAACATTAGAAGAAAACGCAAGAGGTGTGGCATGTTTTATGGAAGAGGTCGAGATAAGCCACGTGAAGTGGCAAGAGTTGCTGAACATAATTGGCCACACTCTAAGGGAAAGAAATTAATATTTCGCTCATGCTTGATGAGTAAAGCTGTCACCAAAAGACACACATGTGTATGGAACAAAACGGTGATCAAGGAAAACCGCCTCCCCCCTTACAAAGAGTTCCAGTGTTATGAGCCATAATTCTCCAAACTCCACAGAACACAAATTCATAAAGCGTAAAGCTGTTGTAGTTAATGAAAAATTGGTGAAATTTTGCTAGCAATTCTTTTTTTCTTTATGGCTATTACTCCAAACAAGACATGAAGCCATTGACATAAGCCATTGACATGAAGCCAAGACATTGATGTAAGAAGCTTAAAAATATAATATTTTAAGGTAAAAAAACAATCAACAGTAAGTGTGAACTGAATAGAAAACAGCAATTCTCACCTCCCCTGCTTCATGGGATGTGAGGACTAAAGGATGAAATAAGGAAAGTAAGAATTACGATGCTGTCAAACGTAAACTCAAGGTCTACTTTCTATTCTTCTTATTAAACACTCAACCATGACCAGAAGATAAAGCACATACTTTTTTTGCTAGATCAACATTTAAAAAAAAAGTATTGTCAACGTAAGTTGTTCCAGTTGCTGCACTAATGCAAAATCTTTGATGATAGAAAAAAAGAATATTTTCAAATCCTGAAAGGCGGTGAAATTCACAAAATACCACGAGACATTTTTAAAAACTTTACATGAGTCTAGCAGTTCAATCCGAGCTGCTGCTGATGGCTGGTGATGAGCATCATTCATTCATTTCAAATGAATCAGATGGCTTACTTTATAAGCTTTCTATCTATCGAATATCTGGCAATGTCTTCTCAACCACCAAATCCTTTCTCTCTGATAGGTATATAAAAGTAATTGTTGATGGGCTGAAGTCTAAAGCACATACTGATGTACCTAAAAATCTATTCTGAACCTAATTCTCATCCTGATCTTCATTAATGATCTTCCAAATCATATTCTGAATGGTAACATTTAATGCTACCAAGAACAAGCATCTTTCCTTTAACAATAATAAGAAACCTTCTCAACCAGCGATTGTCATAACTAATTACACTCTACCTGAGAAATCGTCGTTCAAACTTCTCAGCTTAACATCCACAAACAACATGAATTGAAACAAACACATTGAAGACATTGCCAAGGCTGCTGCAAAGAAGGTGAACTATCTCTACCGTGCTAGAAAACTACTCACACCTGACAGTATCCTGTATCTCTACAAAGTCACAATTCGTCCATGCATGCAGTATTGTTGCCACATCTGAGCTGGTGCATCTACCACTAGTCTCTCCTTCTTAGATGGGATCCAAAAATGAATCTCAAATCTAATAGGTCCCATATTATCAACCAAGTTTCAACCAAGTTTCATCACTAGAGTATTGCATTTACAAACACTTTAATGGAATATGCTCTGATGAAGTCATAGCACTTGTGCTTTCTCAACCTAAATACCCTGACTAACCTGAGAAGCAGCAAAATCCCACCCTTCAACTGTAGAAGTCTTTATATGCTGAAATACTTTCTGCTCTAATAGTTTCTTCCTTTAAACTATATGGCTTTGAAATTCCCTTCCTGTTTCCTGCTTTCCTGATTGTACTAACATGTAGAAATTTAAATGTAATGTGAACAGACATCTCACTGCTTAACTCCCTACATAGTGCCACAGTAGACATTGTTAATCCATGTGAGAGATCTCCTCTGAATACTTCTCCAGCTGATAAAGCAACTTCCAGCCAGAAGTTGTACAGCCGCCATTACTGTAGCTAGAAGGAGCACGAGTATCCATTGTCGAAGTTTGTCATTTCATGTGTTTATATTCTTTAACAGTCTGTAATTTTTCAATTAACATTGGTAGCAGAGCAAAACAAAGCTATGGCTTCGAAATTCATTCCTCCACCTATCTTGGTCAAAGACAAATACAGCACATGGAAGAAAGAAATGCAAATACGAGAGATGGCTACATCGCTCGAGAAAACAAAATGCACCCCAATAGTGTTTCTCTCTTTGGAAAGAAAACCCAGAGAAGCTGTTTTGGAATTAGATGTTGCAACACTAAACTCTGAGGATGGCATGATGAGATTATACAAAAAATTGGACACATTATTTTTAGAAAACATAAACCATATGACGTTTCTGAATTTTTGAGGTGAGTATTGGTTATTTGTATTATTATTCATCGAACTACTGTTATCATCTTGAGTGTGATTTTCACAACGTTGAACCTTTGATATGACAGTAGCAATCTTAAATTCAATTTTTCATTTGGCTTTGGAGCAAAAACATTTTTGGGCTTGATGAGATGGCAAAAGTTGCTAGCAGAAGCAAGCACCTTTTGCTACCAGAATTCCTACAAGATAACACCACATAATTTGCAATCAATCAGATTTCTACAGCTTTCATCAACAATGACAAAAACAAGAGAGATAATAACAGTTTCTCATGTGCTTGCCACAACATTCATCATTTAAAGCTCTCAACCTGTCAACAGTCGTCATCATAGTCGCAATCATGAACCGATCCTGCCATCATTACAGTGGTGACAGAAATAACAGTAGTGACATCAAAATTAACAACTCTCAGTGAAAGACAAGACTAGAAAAAAAAAACATCACCATGCTACGATAATAGTCCATCCTTTCTTGAATCATGAACTTTAAAGACATATACTTATTCCTTTCACATAGATACTAGCTTTATATTTTGTTGTACAAACAATTTCAGTTCATATAATATTGAGTGAACTAAGTAATCTTTTTAAAAAATAGATTGCAGCATTATTGCCAATAACATGCTTAATAATAAATAAAAATTGGCTAGTCAGAAGATCCCACAAAATAACTTCAAATATATGAATGATGAAATAAATATTACTTATCCTTCCATGAAAGAGAAAAAAAGGGGGAATAAAAACAGAACATCAGACCAACCTTTTAGATGGACAGTTCCTGCTGGGAGCATTGTAGGTTTAAAAAGTTCCACATTTCCATACTCATTCCGAGGAATTTTTCCCTGAAAAAAAAAAAAGTAGAAATAAATAAATAATTAGATTTGTATGTCAAACATTTTAGAAAAAAAAAAAAAAAATGCCATGCTATGCTAGCAATGTCAGTTTGGTTAATGGTAAAAAAACACAAAGATCAATTCAGACTAAAGACACAAATTTCAGTTTCAAGTAAAGAAAACATTGGTTTGTAGCTTCAAGGTAATGAGGACAAACTAAATGAAAGATCTGTTCTTATCATGTATGCTCCATCTGCAAGCAACAAGGTTTATCTTCACTAAGAAATTTGATGTTTCTTTAAATTAGGGAACAGTTAGGTTCCAAAGTTAAATATAAAAAAAAAAAAACCCTAAAAATCTAAATTTAGCATCTTTTTGATTGCAATTTATTTTTTTCTCTTTCTCTCTTTGAATACTATCACTGGATGTGGTACTATCATCTTGTTTATGATGTACCATTATAACCCTTTTTTGATTGTTAATAACATTCTTTGGGCTTTTGGTTAGGAGCAAAATGGAGTATCTATTCTGATACTACACTAAATTTTTTCGTCCTTGGTCAGTGAAGGGAAAATCCTTTCAGACTTAGGCAATTTTTGTATTATTTGGATTCATTGGACTACTGTTCTCATCTTGAGTGTGATTTTCACAACGTTTCACTCGATATAACCTCCGACCTTCTTCAGGTGTATTTTGTTGAGCTCGGGAATGTTTCTGTTGAACTCGGGAATTTGAACGCAAGGACCTGTGGCATAGTGGTTAGAGTAGTGGGAAAAATCAATTGTAAAAGTGATATTCTCCTGAGGGTTGAAGGTTCAATCCTCAGTGTGGGTGACCAAAATATACATTTGCAAATTACTTAGGACTTCTATCCAGTCATGGCTGACAAAACAAGAGCACGCTACTCTTGTGAAGTAAATAAAGGGTTCCGCTCGAAATTCCGTCCAAATTCCCGAGTTCGACCGAAACATTCCCGAGTTCGACAAGATACGCCTGAAGAAGGGTGGAGGTTATATCGACCAAACGTTGTGAAAATCACACTCAAGATGAGAACAGTAGTCCGATGAATAATAATACAAACATAAACCAGTCAGCATTTTTGGTTTACAAGACTTTTGAAGGATATCAGAGACAGCCTAACACATTAGTGGAAGATTTTCTTATAAACTTTCGCCGACATGTCACTAACTTGAAAGATTTCAACATCATCCTCCTCGAACCTGTACTTGTGTTCATGGCATTAAAGAGTACCTCTCTGTCACCAGAAAATGAAAGGCTAGTCAAGGCTACAGTCGGCGAGTTAACGCTGTGTTCAATGTCAGGACAGCTAAGAAAGATTATGCAAAGGCAGCCTTCTAACACGTCATCTATGAACTCAACACCTGTTGTGGTAAAAGAGGAAGATGTTATCACCTATGCTCAGAAGGAAAACGAATCTAGCGAGGTTTATTATGGTCGCTCTTCACACCGACATAACTTGACGATGAGAAAAAGCAAACCAGGGTGGAAGATGTGGTAACAGCAACAAAGCACGCTCCATTGACAAAATAAAAAAGATAAATCTGCTAAGACCCAAAGAAAACACCATTGTATGTTTTAAGTGTGGCTGCAAGTTTCATTGGTCTTATGATTGTCCTTACATCAGTGATGTCTAGGATCTACACAAGGACAGCGAACACGAGGGTTATCTTTTCCTGGCTAACATCGTGCTTATGAGTCGGCAAAAATGTGAGGCAAACAGCAACACACTCTTAGGTGAGACACTCGGTTCAGCTGTCCTAGATAGTGGTGCATTTGGTACCGTTTGTGAAAAAAAATGGTATGAAGGTTTCCTTGAAACATTAACCGATGCACAGAAAAAAAGTAACTGCGTGAGACGGAGTGAGAACTTTTAAATTTGGCGGCAGAAAAAAGCTGAACTCCTTCAACAACATCACGTTAGCATGTGTTATTACAGACATCAAAGTCAAGATCGTCACTGACATTGTAGACTCTGACATTCCACTTCTTCTAAGTAAAGATGCAATGAAAGAAGCTGGGACTGGTCTCAATTTTGAACACAACAGTGTGACTATGTTTAAAAGGATAATGGCAGAGAATTCAACAACCAATTATTTTGGGACATGGCACAGAATTTGAATATTGTTGTATGGACTTCTGCTGCTGAAAGTCCATAGAGTAACGGCTTAAATGCACGCCATAACGGTATACTAGGATAAATGGCAAAAAAGACCCTAGAGGACACAAACTGTAGTTTTGAAACACCACTAGCATGGGCCATAAGTGCCAAAAATACGCTTCACAGTACCTATGGATTCAGTCCTAATCAACCTGTTTTTCAGTAGGAATCCCAATTTGTTTTGAATAATTGACTTCCTGCATTAGGTGTTTCTACTAATGAGATTGTTGCTAGTAATTTCAATGCCATACATGCAGCTAGTAATCAATTCATAATGTGCGAAAAATTACAACATGCACTTTGTCATCAAGTTAGAACTGGGATAACTCAATAATATAAAAATACGGATGTGTTTTACAAGAGAAATCTGTGAGGTCGCTTGATCCAGGAACTGTTATAGGTTGGGAGCACAAGCAGGTATTTGTCAAACATGAAGGCACATATGTAAGAGTACACCCATGTCGTTTGGTGTCTCATCCAGAAGCTTATCAGTTCTTCTGCAAATGAGTCAATAATTGAACTCACCATTTCACAAAATGAACCTGAAGGATCTTCAAACATATCAATGTCTGAGGAGAATGATACTGATGAAGAATCAGGAACCTTCAACGATCAAGTTGCACAACATCAAACTGTGAATGAGAGACATGTATTACCAAAACAAAATCCCGTCAAAAAAAAACTATAATGCTTTCCACACGAGGACAATTTATTAAATGCAAACTTGCCAGTGATGAGGATTCAGAATGGTAAACATTGAATGTCATAAGTAGAGCAAGCAAAGCCACAGGTAAAAACAAACATTTAATGAATGTGGCTATGGAACAAAGTGAATCATTTTGGCTGGACTTTGATAATCGAGTATTGGAATGGAAAGAAATGAAGTCAAATCAATAAATAAGGATGGAGCCTCCTATGGTGATCAGCAACACATAATGATTTCCTCTTCTAACTGTTGCAATATTTTTTATTCATAATGGGGTATGATCCCACACAGTCGGGTGATTCTATTTATAAACGATGCTGCTAGGAACTGACGAATCGAATTAATTCACGTTCTGCTACCAACCAATCAGAAACCAGAATTGTTCCATAAATATTAAACCTTTTCTGTAGCAATTTCGCATGTTTTTTCCGTCTCGACATGGTAAAAATCTTTTGCTCTGTGGAACTGTCTACTGCAAACCAGTCACCTCTCAAGACTTGTTTAGAACAACGAACCATCAGAAACTGTTCTGTCTATTGCAAACCAGTCACCTCTCAAGACTTGTTTAGAACAATGAACCATCGGAAACTCTTCTGAGACTAAACATGGCTTACACTTCTAGAATTCTTGCCAGTGATGAGGATTCAGAATGGTAAACATTGAATGTCATAAGTAGGGCAGGCAAAACCATAGGTAAAAACAAACATTTAATGAATGTGGTTATGGAACAAAGTGAATCATTTTGGCTGGACTTTGGTAATGGAGTATTGGAATGGAAAGAAAATGAAGTCAGATCAATAAATAAGGATGGAGCTTCCTATGGTGATCAGCAACACACAATGATTTCCTCTTCTAATCATGACTTGGAAGTAGCAAGAAAATCGAACTCCAAAGCTGGATTAAAAATAAAGTTTCACTCGAGTGCCTGACCAAGGCCAACTCAAGATATCCACAAGATGGGTTTATACAAATAAAAACCTCAATGGCAAACAAGTTCATAAAGTTAGAGTTGTGGCAAAAAGCTTTCAAGAAAGGAATTTCAGCAATATAAGGAACAAAGTAAGTCTATGTATAGCCTTGACCATAATGGCATCTAACTATTGAGTGTGTAAGATCATGGGCATAAAAACAGCATTTTTACAGAGTAAAGAGTTAGACCTCCTAAGTGTGTATATGGTTTGATGGATGCATCCTGATTCTGGTACCGTACACTCAAGGAGGAATTGTTGAAGTTAGGAGCAGTGGTTTCTAAATATGATCAAGTTATATTTACACAGAACTTTGGAAACAAATTGCATAGTATTATCGTTACTCATGTTGATGATTTTTGCTTTGCAAGCTCAGAGATCTTTCAAAATGAAGGTATGGACAGAAATCGTCACTTGTCCAAGGTCAAATCTGAAGTTGCAGAGTTCAAGTATATCAGATAAAGCATAAAAAAAAACAGGAATGATGTAAAATTTGGACGAATATGTGACGAAGTTAAAATGCATCCCATTAGAAACAGACAAGAATTTGAAACATGAAATATTTTCAACAGAAATTAATGAAAGCAGGCAATTGATTGACCAACTTAATTGGTTAGCCACCCAAACCAGACCTGATCTGAGTTATGACATCAGTGAGTTTTCAATGCTAAAACAGGAAAATGTAGAATGCTTAAAACAAACTAACAGGGTGGTAAAAGAAGCAAAAACTAGAAAGAATTCATATAGACTTGAGGAATCTTGAACATCTAAAAATTGTTGCATATAGCGATGCCTCCTTTGGCAATTTAACAGATGGAGATCCGTAGGGAGGCTATATACATTTTTGATTGGAAGCAATGACAAATATATGCTCATTGCTTGGCAGTTCATATATATTAGAAGAGTCGTCAAAAGTACTTTAACTGCTGAAACTTTAGCCATAGTTGACATGGCAGAAGCCTGCATTTATTATTGAAAGCTGTTAGAAATTTTACAATTGAAAGACAATATTGACAACATCAAGATCTTCTGCAAAACAGATAATTCCTGTCTTTATGATTCCGTACATTCCTCAACCCAAATTTTGGATAAGAGACTCCACATAGAAATGATTGACAGAAAGGAAATTGCAGAGATCTCTTGGATACCAATGTACAAATTGCTGACAAAGGAAGGAGCGCCACTATTCAAGATTCTTGGGTTCATCCAAACCAAAGGAATCATCTGTATTATATAAATACCCTCCCCATTTTTTCTTTTGCAGATTATATGAAGCTTAACTGAAAAGATGAAAAAAGAGGGGAAGAATTGTTAATTCATGCGAGTAATCTCCCCTGACGTCTCTCCCAGCCTGTGAAGCAGCTTCCAGCCAGAAGTTATACAGCCATCATTATTATAAATAAATGTAACTAGCAGGAGTACGAATAAAAGATATTCGAAGTTCATCATTTCACATGTTTATATTCTTCTTTAACAGTCCGTGATTTTTCAATTAACAGACATGATCCCAAAATGCAGTATACCTTGTTTGAAATAAGAGTTTTTTAAATTTTAATACAATTATTTATGTCAGTATTTCAAAAATCATTGGCAATCAAGATCTTGTAGTTTGTCTTTCTTCCGACTTGAAGCACATGGTGCTCCTAAGAAGGAGTACTGCTACCACATCTGTGCAGGTATTGTACAAAGCACTCTTTCTTGAATTGACAGAGTATGAAATTAATTTTGCAATGTAGTGGGAGAGAGTCTTTTTTATTCTCAAAAGAGATATTACTAGTCTTTCCCTACTCTATTATTATTTCCACGAAAGGTGCTCAACTGAACATTAATCCTTGATTCCTGCTTGTAAGAACTCATCTTATTATCACAACTGCAATTTTCACAAGACTACTCCCCTGCAGGCTACAATATGGTCGTCTTCAAGTTCAATCTCAATAAATAACTGTCATAAACGTTCTCATACATAATCAAATTTTGTTCATTCAATTCATCATTTCAATCTTCTTGTTATATTCGTCATTACAATTTATCCATCCCATTAATCCTTATCCTCAAATGACTTTTATACTTGATAAGTGGTAACACATTAGTATATATATATATATATATATATATATATATATATATATATATATATATATTTGTGGTCATCGACATACAATCCTGTTTCGTTGTATCACAACTCATTAGTGCCGCTAGACTAGCACCTCTCCCAAACCAAGGATCGAACCTAGAACCGTCGTGTTGACAGTCGGCAGTTCTACCACTCGACCATGGAAGCAATGCCCACAAATAACCCGTCTGAATGTCTATTTAAACAAACATCCGTCCGCCACTTGTACAGTACTCAAACCGCTTGTTTGTAAACAAACCACGAGCTTTGCATTTTTCAGCCAATTAAGTAGCGAGTGAGATTATTTACGATAGTGCTCAACCCAAAGAGGGGGGGGGATTAAAAAAAAAAAAATATATATATATATATGGCACTTGATCAGTTTAATCAAAACATTAAAAAATGAAAATATCGCAAAAACGTTATATTGTACGTATCCGTTTTGAACTGAAGATCTCCGGAAAAAAATTTCACTTAACTTGATCGAGTAGTTTTTTTTACAGCGGAAAAACACATTTTTATGAGAGCATGTTGAAGGCAGTCATGTTGGAATTTTTCTTAATTTTTGTTTGGAGTTTAGAAGCGCCACGGGAGATAACTCCCTCCCCCTAAAAATCGAACCTTTTGCTTGGTATCATAACAAATTGTTTTTTCACTGTAAAACAAAAACTACTTAATGAAATTAAGTGAAATTTTCTTTTGGAGAACTTCATTCCATCACGGATACGTACAATTAAAACTTTTTTTTCGATATTTTCATTTTTTAATGTATTGATTAAACTGTACAAGTACCATATATATATATATATATATATATATATATATATATATATATATATATATATATATGTATATATATATATACACACACAATTATATGAATGCACCTTTGTGTGTGTGTGTGTGTGTGTGTGTGTGTGTGTGTGTGTGTGTGTGTGTGTGTGTGTGTGTGTGTGTGTGTGTGTGAGAGTTAGTTCCTTATGGACTCCAAAATGGCTGAACAGATTTTCTTTAAAATTTACAGAACTGTAGTGTTGGGAGTGATCTTAGTAAAGTTTTGTCTCAGAATACCCCCGATAATTACAGATAATCGAAACTGTTAATTTAATTTATCTATCATCGGCAAAACCATTTTTTCCATGTTTTCGCTTAGTAACAATGATGGAACAACAGCCCTGAAAATTCTACAGTGGGTAAGTTGATAGCGTGTTTTTTTTTTTTTTTTTTTTTGCATGACATGTTCTGTAGGTTCAAACTCCACATATAAATTTCTTAATTTCTTTTCATTAACAAAGAATTTTATAAGACTTGAAAATTTACGTGGCTTTTTTTTTTTGTTTTGTTTTGTTTTTTGCATGACATGTTCTGTAGGTTCAAACTTCGCATGTAAATTTGTTGTGTTTTCTTTTTTTTTTTTGTTAATTGAAAAGAAGTTTATATAAAATAATTTTATAAAAGAAACAGTAGGTTTTCTAGAGTGCAATGTAGAATAACATATATTTTGGACTAAGTTACTGTATGGAGGTATGTATAACTTCCTCCTGGGCGATTTCACAGATTTTGATGACAATAATAATATAGGAGTGTGAAATATTCGTTGATCATCATTCAATCCTGGACAACATCGAGTCTCCCTGCTAATATATATATATATATATATATATATATATATATATATATATATATATATATATATATAACTACTTAATTTACTCACATAAAATTAATATACGAAAGTATAGATTTATGCGTAAACTTTAAGTATTTACTTCAAAAGTGCTCAATACGTAAGTAGAGCTAGTTAGTAATTTATAAAATATATATGGCGATTAAGCTACGCGGAATATTCAGTGTAGCTTAATCGCCATATATATTTTATAAATTACTATATATATATATATATATATATATATATATATATATATATATATATATATATAAGGAACTTAGTGTGTGTGTGTGTGTGTGAGTTCGTTTTCTGTAGACTTCGCAATGGTTGGGTCGATTTTTATGCAATTCGACACAAATGTACTTTTATGTATCTGGCAGTGTTCTTAGATAGGTTTTGTATTGGAATATATCAATAAATAGTGATAATCGAAAAGATCAGATGAAAGAATGAATAGGTGATTTTGACCTTATACAGTAGTCTTGTCCACTACAAGTCCATTATAAGTGCATTTGAGAAGTTTAATTACCAAACAAGTACAAAGGCCCGGCATATAAAGTCAAGAGTAGGTTCTTTGATATAACAGAGGTGCATTCAAAATGTTTTTGTTTAAAGCACAATTGAACAATGATACTTATTTTTTCATTTTAAACTTAAATTTAAGCTATTATCACTGCACAAACAGAAAAACCAGACATATAAAATTAACAGTAGGTTCTTTGATGTGAATGATTTTGTTTAGAGCACAATTGAACCATGATACTGGACTTTCGCATTTTAAACTTTAATTCAAGTCGTTATATATAAAAATATTTGTATAAAACCAACAGTAGGTTCTCTACAGTGCAATGTAAACTATAATATATTTTGGACTAAGTCACTAGGGGGGGGCATATGAAGCTTTCTTCTGGTGCACCGCGATGGGTACCTAACTAGAGCAGGCAATTAATCAATTTGTTTTAAAAATAGGCGATTTCATCGGTTTCGATGACATTAAAAATATGAGAGAGTGGTGGAAACATTATATATATATATATATATATATATATATATATATATATATATATATATATATATATATATATATATATATATATACACACACACACACACACACACACACGAAAAAATATAATTAATCTATTTTTGTGTGAATAACAAAACGAACGAGAACTCATGCGAGATGATTCGAATAAAGTCCATTGTTAAAAACTGGTCAGCGTTTCACAGTGTCGAATGTTGAATGTTATTTAAATCCTACTAAGAACTTATCTAATGTATTACTATGGTAGCCCCACTTTGATCGACCCCATCTCTGCCAAGTTTAGGTAATATTTGTTTTGTTTTTAATTCAATGTTTCCTGTGCTCGATGTATCAGTTTTCTTATAATCCATATGTTGGAATTGCTCGGTTGTAAAAGATTTATAAAACAAGAAAGAAAATGGCTAACATTAACAACCAGCAACCACGACCCCTTTTTTGTTGTTGTTTTTAAATCCTTTTGAGGAGTGTTATCTTAATTTATTTTCTCGTAATGTCCATTTAGTACATCTTAAATATCTAGAAATCGATTTATTTCTAGACGTATCATCTTTGTTTTGCATTATGTTCCCCGTTTAAGTTTTCATGTTTTCCATGTCAGATAGGGTCGTCACGTATTGAAAGTAAAAACAAAAAAAACAACAAACGCGAAAAATAAAGAATTACTTTGAATCTTTTCTTAGGTTCATATTTATTTATTTGTTTTAACTTGTTTAGTTAATAAGCCATTTTTTAAAATCGATTGTTGTTAAATGCAAAGATTTATAACACGAGAAGGGGGGGGATGGTAGAATGTCAAATAGGCCACGCTCGACACTTCATTGCTAATGGTGAAAATGTAGCCCTCCCCCTCCTTCTTTCAGGTGGAGGGAAACTGGTGATAAAATCGTATTTTAGTCTCTATTTACTCTTGCTTCCACACGTGCGCAAAGTTAGGCACAAGGTTAGTTTTAAATGGGTGGTGTTCTGAGGTATCCAGCTTTCCCCAAAAAGAACACTCTGAGAGAAAAATAAAAGCTAATTATTGTTGTCTTTTAAAACGGCTATTTCACCTCTTTTTAGCTTATTATTTTGAGGGGTTTTTTTTTTTGTTTTTTTTTTTACAATAGACAAACGTACAAAAAAAGTGATCCAAAAACAATTTTTTTTTTTACATGGTAGTCACCACTTATCAAGGCCTTGAAGCCACTCTGGGATAAGGGCTATTGCGTGTCCAGTAATCAATGGGATAATATCGCAGCAGCAATCGTTAGTAATGGAGATTTAATAAAGTGTCTTACTTAAGGGGGCGATTTATCAAGAATTTGTTTATGTTGGACTTGAAAACATCCAAGTTGTAGTCAGGTGGGAAACAGGCAAACGGTCGGAACAGAGTTTCACAGGCGTGCACTTCTAAGAAAGAAGTTTTTTTCGTGGAATCTACGTTTTGATTTATGCACAGATAAAGAGTGGGGAAAATTATTGATAGTGGTTTCAGCTAGACGGGTGTTTTTCGTGAAAGATTGGTTTGGAGGGACCAGAGATTGGAGCTCAGACGAGCACTTCCCATGGAAATAACAATAAAACAAAGACACGCTCGCAACGTCTCTTCTGTGGGAGAGAGGTTGCAGGGAAGTGAAAAGGGCATCCCCCACTAAGCCCCGAAGTCTATTTTATACTCTGTTAAGGCAGGATAGGCTGTTTTTAGCAGCACCTGCTCAGAGGAAGCAGCAGTACTCCATCCTTGGATTTACTTGGCTTTTATACAGATAGAGAATTGCATCAGCAGTGAGATATCTTCTGGAGCGGTAGAAGGATCCTACCATTTGTCTAGGGACCTTGGCAACAGACTTGATGCACGTGTTCCATTTCAGATCGGGAGTAAAGGTCAGTCCCAGAAGCTTGTCAAAACATGGAGCCTCCCCTAGACGAGAGCCATCCATTTCAATTGATGCCAGATGGGGATCAGAGCGTTGATGATGTAAAGATATGAGCTTGGTTTTAGATGCATTAAAAGTAACCAGCTACCTCTTCCCCCACTGTACCATGCACTCAAGATCAGAGGAGAGAGAATCAGAGAGAACTTTGTCATTTACAGCCTTTGATGTGTTGCCATAGATGGTCATGTCATGAGCATAATTCCAACGAATGATTTAAGTATGTATTTTGAGAGATCATTGATGTAGATCAGGAAGAGAGTTGGGCTCAGGCTAGCCGAATAAATTTTAGTGTTTTTACTTACTTTAAAATGTTTATTCGGTTAAAAAAAAAAGTAGTGTTGAGCGTTACATGATAACAAGAAAAATGACAGTGATGTTACTCCTACATCATTGAAGTCTCAATAATGGCTTAAAAATAAAAATAAAACAAACACTGGTAAAAACCTACCTGATGAATGTCATATAAAGTTGTGGGACCACGTTTCTGTCTTTCTTGCCTTTACGTTACTTATATACAGTGGCACCAAAAAGAAAGTCCGCACTTGTCATTTTTTCAAAACCCGCGAATGTAAGTTAAATTTATTGTAACTGTTTAAACAACCTATACCTCATTTGACTCACCTTTTATTCCTGTATAATTTTACTTGTTCATATTTGGCTTTTAATTGAAGTATCCTAGTGTTCATGTCAATTTAAAAAAATTAACTTCAAATCGAGAAGGCAAAAAGAAACTCTGCAGCAACAAATGAGCTTAAAACCAGCTTAAAATATCCACCTTTCAGGCAACAAAGTATCTCTAACTATAATTCTTGTTGTTCCAGGTTATACAACGTAACATTTAGTCCGTATGCCTCGACTTTCTCTTAGTGATCGTCAGGAGCTCATTAATCTCCACTTTTCTGGTTTACCCAATCGAGAAATTGGCCGCAGATTGAATTGTGATGAAAAAACGGTACGCATGACTTTGCAAAAGCACCAAAACACCGGCAGTGTTTGTGATGCCCCTAAATCTGGTCGTCCTAGAGTTACTTTTTAAAAGGAAAACAATGCTATCAAGATCCGCAGCTTCAGAAACAGATATGAAACGGCTCCTCAAATTCAACAACAGTGTTATCCCGTTAAAAAGTGCTTTTTTTCTACAGGTAAGAACACATTAATGGAATTTAATTTGCAAGACTGTGTTGCAAAATGCAAGCTAATGATTTCTGTTAAGAACAGAAAATGCTGTCTGGACTTTGTCAGAGGCAATGAAGATCATGACTCTTCATATTCGTCAAAAGTGATTTTTAGTGACGAAATCAATAGGCTAGGCAGTAATGGTAGGCAATACGTCTGTCGAAGGGAGGATGAAGAATTTAACCCTATATGTAAATTTCCAATGCTGCAAGGTGGTGGAAGTTCAGTTTTGGTGTGAGGCGTTATTAGTGACAATGGTTCAAGGCCTATAATTCACTTGCAAAGGTGAATTTATTCTACCAAGTACATTAAAATGTTGACTGAGCATTTTCTACCATACTTTGGCTGGAATTTGGATGATAATCCCATCTTCATGCAGGGTAATACTCCGATTCCCACAGCTGGCAATGTCAAGAGGTTACTTGAAGAGCATGATATTCTGTGTTTGGATTGGCCTGCACAATCTCCAGGCCTCAATCCTATCAAAAACATATGGCATTACATCAAGCAACATTTACACAATGATAAAATTTCAAATCTGGAAGTACTTTGGACAAAAATGAAAGAGAGGTGGGATGCCCTTTCACTGGAGTATTGCTACAGACTAAGGAATGCCCAAAAGATTGCAAGCTGTCAAATTGCAGAAGAGCTATGCTACTAAATATTAACTCGTCCATTGTATTCTTGTTGTATTTGTATTGCATTAATGTTCTAAAGTTACATTTAAATGACGATTTTCCATTGTGCAGAGTTTCTTTTTGTCTTCACAATTTGAAGTTAATTTTTTAAATTGATATGATCACTAGGATACCTCAATTAAAAGTCAAATATGAACAGGTAAAATTATAGAGGAATAAAAGGCAAATCAAATGAAGCATAGGTTTAAACAATTACATTCAATTTAGTTTAAATTTGTGGTTTTTAAAAAAAATGACAAGTGCAGACTTTCTTTTTGGTGCCACTGTATGTGTATATATATATATATATATATACATATACATATATATATTGTAATTAATTAAATTATATAATTTAATTAATTACAAAATTTATGTTTGTATTTATTTTAACATGTCAGGCATTTTATTTATTTCATAGCTGGAGGAAAAAATTATTTATATCGTTCTACTTACTTGCTCCCTGCTCTTACTTACTTACTCTCATCTCTTTACCGATATGTCACATGACCGGTGAGATTGTTTGTATGTAGTTTTCATGTCTATGTAACTTTGATAATCAAAAAAAAAAAAAAAAAAAGATGGCTTACTGTTCCAGTATTAAAAGACACTTAGAATATATTTCCAGTATGAGAAATTTATTCCCGCATAACTTAGAACTTTGGCAGAGGGCGAAAACACAACATTGAAAGTGCACTAACCTGATGGTTTAGTAACAGGTCGTTTCTTTTCTCTTGCAAAATGTGTTGCATTATTTTGCTTGTTCTGCTACACTTGGTAGTATGACTTCATGACGAAGTAGTAATGAAGCATCTCCTGTGAAGATTAGATATTATTCTTTGAAAAGTTATTGAAAATTATTCATTTAATTCGATTAGTTTGATTAGTAAAACAGATGTTTCCGACAAAGTTGTAAATATCCAACAATCTTTGCTGACTGAAAAGACGATGTTACGTCAAGAAAAAACAACACCTAACTCGGTAGGTCTGAAAGGTTCCATGACAAATTAAGAAGATTAAAATGAGTCCATCATGTTAAAGTTTTTTTTCAGACTGAAATTTCTGTTGAACAGGCCCGCGCTCGCTCAGTTTAATATTTGAAATCAACCAATGAGAAAGGCTGTTTTAAAAACAATGTGTTGAACTAATCAACCAATGAGGTGACACGATTCAACCTGTGTAATTTCTCACACCGGATCATTTATTTATTTTTAATTTTTTTTTTTTTTTTTTTTTTTTGTAAGGGAATTTAAGGAACTCTCACCATGACTAATCACGTAACATGTCGGTAAAGAGATATACAGTAAGTCAGGGAGCAAGTAGGTAGAACATTATAATGAGAATGTGAACCCCCTTCCTAAAAGTCATTAAATTCTTTATCAAAATTTTCTCTGCCGATATAATAGTTAAGTCTGTAATCTATGATAATCATCGGGAAAAAGTAAAAAAAGAAGGTAAAAAAAATGCATAGAGAGGAGGACACTCTCATACAAGTCAAGTTATGTTTTTAAGTACTAAAAAAATTCCTAAATTCATTTTTGCATTTTTATTAACATGAAGTATCATAGATGTTAACAATTTTAAAAAAAAAAATATTTTTATATACTACGAAGAAAGCTCCTGAAAGTTCATAGTACATTCAATTTTCTAGAGATAAAAAGAACATTGCTTTGAAAAAAATTAGTTATAATTTAGTGACTTATGATTTACCATAATAATTAAGCGGGTTTGTTTTACAATTCACAGAGGTACGAACTTGTCAAAAAACAAATATATAACAAATAAATATTATAAAAAGCAAGATAAGTTACTTTTTTACCTAACTGGATAAGTTTTTAGTGTTTTTATTTAATGTAAAATGTTTATTTGGTTTGAAAAACAAGTAATATTGAGTGCTAGCAGAGAACAAGAAAAAATGGCTACAGTGTCTTTGAAGTCTTTGTAGAGACTTCAAAATAAGAAGTAAAACAAAATGGTAGTAGAAACCCATGCAATAAATGTTACAGTGACATTTTTTGGGTGGGTTTTTATCGCCATTTTATTTTATTTCTTTTTTTTTAAGTAATTATGACTCCAAAGAGACATCGCAGCCATTTTTTTCTAATTTTCCGGTAGCACTCAATATTACTAGTTTTTCGAACCAAATAAACATTTTACATTTAAATGAAAGCACTAAAAACTTATTCTGTTAGGTAGAAAAGTAACTGTTTTTACCTTTCATTGCATTTATTATATGATTGTTTTTGACAACTTTTTCATACCTCTGTGGATTGTAATACAAACAGAATGAAGCTTAACTTTCAAAATCTTATTTAAAAAGGAGAATCATTTAGTAAAAAAAAAAAAAAATTAAAACGGCATATTTTAAAGAGAAAAAAGCAACATGAAAGTAAAAAGCTTCTGTATTTTCAGCAGTTTCCGGACCGTGCTGAAGTAATGTTATTTAGAAATCCATTCTTAATATGTGTGGGGGGGGGGTTAACTATTGTGTACTTTCACTTAAAAATTTAATAAAGAAAAGATAGCATAAAAAATTTAATTTAACTTGAAAATCCTATCTAAAAATTGCACAGTTCATGAACTGCAGAAATAGTTACAGCTAGACACATATATGGTATTTATAAAGAATTGGCACGCAAAGGATGCTAGTTCTTATGAAATCAGTTTTGAGTATTGACAAACAAAATGTAAAAAGGCAGACGATACTAAGCATGAGAAGGGTTAGAGGTTAAAAAACTTTAACCTCTCAAAAAAAAAAAATTAATAAAAGTTGAAAAACCTTCCAAAAAAATAGTTGAAAGGAAGGATTTTTCAAATCGTAAATTGCTTTGTCCATTTCTGGGACTGTCTGAAGATTCTCCGTCAGTACTCACTCTAGGCATCTTTCTTACCAGTACCATATACATATGTGTCATCTACAAGCACTGTTTCGCTGTATCACAGCACTTCAGTGTGGCTAGACTAGCACCTACTCCAAGCCAGGGGATCGAACCTTCAACCATCTAGTTGATAGTCAGCAGCTCTCATCAATGACCCAGGAGACAAGCACTGTTAAATGATATCTATAATGTCTTTATCTAAACATTGACTGCTAACTTTACAGTGCTTTATTTGTTTATTTACAAAATGCTTTGCATTATGCTAAGAAGCAGCAGGTGATATCTTATAAAGTCGTCTACAGGCTGACTGTTTCATTATATTACAGCTTTTCAGTGCGGCTAGTTGAGCACCCATCCTAGGCCAGGTATCCAACCTTCGACCATCTAGTTGATTTTCACCAGTTCTCATTGCTGAGTCACGACACAGCAGAATAGTGATCCTCTACATTGGCTATTCCTTAAAATGGATGAAACAGAGGTACTTGCAATTTAATGGTGAAAAGTGATAAGGGACATGGTTTTGAAAGCCGACTTATCATTTTTTTGTAGGTTTCTAATTACTTTTTGATTATGCTTGAAAGATTAAAGCCTAAAGTTAATCTCTAAAAGGAAAAAAAAATTTTTTTTACTTGTGAAAAAAGTTATAATGAAAAATGTTTTCATGGTAGTGGCGGAGGAAATTGACAAATCAGCTAAATTTGTAAGTTAAATAAATTCATTGTAAAAGTCCATTGAAAGATAAATATTAATTTTCTAGAACTATTTCAAAAGTAATTAGTAAAGTCTTCAGATATTGAATTAAAAAACAAACAAAAAAAAAACACCTTGTTTGTACATAAAATAGCTTAATTAGCCTCCAAAAGCGAGAGTTTAGTAACAGATCTAGCTTCACGCAATCAAAACAACAGACAAAGCATCGCACATAAGTTCTACGGAAGTCCAATATGTCACACAGTCAATTTTATTTTAAAATTTATAGAGGAATTGAAACATTATTATACCTTGAGTTCTGTATTTTTGAAGAGTATAAAAAAATATTCATTAATTTTGGTAATCCTATTTGTTGTAATAAAAAGAACATAGTTGTTTGATTAGAATATATATTTACTTTTTTCCATCATGACTCCGTTTATTCTCAAACAAGTATAATCCTTTTTAAATTAAAGTAAAAGTGCATTTTAAGTGTGAAAAAATTCAGTTAAAATTACCGATTATACTGACAATTTATTCGTAAAAATAAACAAAAACAATTTATCAACAATTAAAGAGGATACGGTGGATGGGATGAAAATCCTATCTGTTTCCATCTGTATTTTTTCTTCTGTTTTTTTTTTTTAATATAATTTTGCTGCTTTTTTAATATAATTTTGCTCATCCATATTAATTTAAATGAAATCATATAAATTAATCGTTATTAAAAATAATACTTTTTTTTTTTAATTATTTTTTTCTTAGCAATCCTGGATATAAATTTTTTTTTTTTCAGGATTATAAAATAAATTTCTTACACTAATGTTTACACCATCGTATTTACAAGAAAAATATTCTAATATATTTGAAATTTTTGTGAGAATTGTTGGTCCCCTGACAAAAGAAGTGCAGACCTGTAAATTCACCCTTGTCCGTTCGTCTGTTCGTCTCTCCGCACTTTTCTCAATAACTACACCTTGGAATTTTTTGAAATTTTGTAAAAAAGTAACAACAGATTTCCGGGAAAACTCCGGTTGCTCCCTTAGGGGTACCTTTCAAGTTAAAATGGCTAAAATTAACATTTTTGTATTTATTAAAAAAAAAATTGATGCCTTGGATTTTTATAAAACTTTCTGAAAAGTTGTAACTAACTGATTTCTATATAATTTTGTTTGTCTATACCTTTTTGAGTGTGCCCCAGGGGCTTTTTTAGGGCTAATAAAAACACTTCATTTTTGGGACTATTTTACCATATTTGTCCAAAATTTTCTGTGTATGTCTATTTAGCAGTTCTGCATGGTGCTGAACTCAAATTTAAATATGTTAAAGCCTTGGGGACTTTTGTGGCTAAATGGGAAGAGGGGGCAATGATGGACTTTCTTTTTTTGCATGGTGTAGAACTCAAATTTACATATGTTATGGCCTAAAACTGCACCATTTGTTCATTTTCACCAGCATTCGACCTCCCCTGGGGTTTGGAGGGGCTAAATGGGGGGGGGGCATGCTGAACTTAGTCATTTTTTTTATGCCTCGTTCACTGTGCACTCACGGGGGATTATGCATGCTTCACTTATTATTAAAATAACATGAAATGTTTTTTCAGTTATTTTTATTTTTTTCAGTTTTTCGTAGAAAATATTGAATAAACAATGCTTTATTTAATGATAATATTAATACTTCAAGAAATTAATTTTCCATTGAGCAATATTGATTTTATCAACATGGGCTTTAAGGTTCTTTTTCGTAATGTTCTTGAAGTAAAAAAAAATTTTTTTTTTAATTTTTAACATCTACAATGCTTTTACTCTTATATAAAAAAAAATTAAACAAAAATTTATGCATATTTTTTTAGTACTTAAAACTTAACTTTAGTAAAGGTGTTTTTGTATACAGAAAATTATACATTTTCACTAAAATTTAAAAAAAATAATGAGTTCATTATATTATGTGATTGTTAATTAAATACTGAAAATTCCATTAAGATTGGTTGATTTTCTAAATTTTGGTTAATTTTTAAATGAAGAGGGAAGGGGGGTCAAAATCAGTGGTGGGACGATGAATCGTTAATTGTAAGAATCGTTTATTTTGGGTGGAATCAGAATCGCATCGTTAAAAAATACCTTAGATTTATGATTCTTTCATTACGATTCTCTTATATTTTTAAGTTGAACTGTTTGTTTAAAGTGAGATTAATGCTCTCAAAAATTTATGATAAAAACGTCATAGAACTTTTCATAACATATTTAATATGATGTACAAGAATTTTATTAACTACTTTAAAGGTAATCTTTATTTATCTTAATGAGTTTCAAAATTTCTTTGAATTTTTTTCTTTAATTCTTTGAATTAAAAAAAACATTTGTTTTTACTTTTAGCTTAACTTGCTTTTATATTTCACTATTTCGTTTTTTAATAATAAATGCTTCTCTACATTAAAAAACCCACCTTGTATCTAACTCTGCCCTCGTGGGGAGACAAGTAAATAGGAAGTAATATGGTGGCTGAAAAACGTTTTTCGACCACCATAAAAGCATTACAATACATTCAAACCCTGAAGAATTTCTGCCATGCGCACTTGTTGTTTTAAGTTAACTAGCCACTACTTGTGTTTCAAACTTTAAAAAAAAAAAAAAAGAAGCTCTTTAAAATAGTAAAAATACTAAAGCTTTTCTCGTTTTGGAAGGGGGGGGGGGTTTCAGGCGCCCCTATTATCCCAAAGAACCAGCTACGTAAACACTTTACAATATTTTTCAATAATTATTTAAAAAAAATTCTTTACAATCAATTTTTATTTAAAATTAAGAAATTATTTTCTAAAATATTTTGTTTATATATGTTTACATTTTGTTTTTAAGTAAAATTAAGAAATTAATTTTAAAAATATTGTTTATATTCATCTTAATTCCAAAGGGTTACTTTTTGGTAGCTTCACCTAAATTTTCTGAATGTCAGAACGAGGCTCATCTGCGGACCTACTTATCTAAGCTTCACCGATTTTTGTTATGATGATTTTATCTGTGTTTTTTTTTTTGTTTTTTTGGATGGATTTTTTTTTTTGACGGAGTTTATGTAATTATTAACAGGAAAATTGGTGAAAGTCAAAATGGAATCCGCACTATTTTTAAATATTATTTTCAAATTTAATTAAAGTTTTACAAGACCTTTTTTTTTTATTATTGTTTTTGTATTCTTTTGTTATTTTTATTTATTTGTTTCTTTTGCCGAATTTAACAAACAAACAAAATAAAAGCAAAACAAAAACAAAAAATTTGGTGCTTATGCACTTATGTTACCATTATTATTATTATTATTATTTCTTTAATGGTTTAAGTACCTCACCCAATGTTTGAAGAGTTTCTAATTGTTTTTTAAAGGAAAATTGGTGAAAGTCAAAATTAGCACTTGTGGCGATAAACAAATATAAACAAAAAGCTTTAGCGTGTACGTACCTCTCATGGAATGTCGTAGATCGAAACACAGTGAAATATTATTTGGTGCGAGTGCACTTATTGGTCTGCGCTATTTTAAAATAGTATTTTCAAGTATAATTAAAGTTTTACGATACCTATTTTTATTAAATTGTTAGGTGAAAGTACAGAATAGGTACACAACACCCTCCCGTCCCCATGTTAAGAATGGTTTTCTAAATAATGTCATTATTTCAGCACGGCTCAATAAGTGCATGAGTACCTTTTTTTTTTTTTTGAATAAAATAAAAACTACTCGACGAGAACACTACTGTTTTTGTTTCAATAATTATTTTTTATTTAAAAATAAATAAAAATTTCAATTGTTCAAAACATGTTTTTTTCTCAAAGCTTATTGGGATTTTTTTTAATTATCATATTTTTCATGAACATGCTCTAAAAATGTTTCAAAATTATCTAATATTTTTTCACTTTTCATATTATAAGCCTCTCTATACATTGCCTCATCAACATGAGACCATTTCATTTCTCCTACTGATCCCGATATGTATTTCAGTCTTCTTTTAATACGAAACCAGTAGGCTTCAATATTATTGGTGCAAACACCAATAAGCGGATCCACAAAATTTTGTGAATGGTTTATAGTCCCGTGAACATAATTAAACTTGAAAATAATATTTCAAAATAGCGCGGATTCCATTTTGACTTTCACCAATTTTCCTGTTAACAATTATATAGACTCCGGCAAAAAAAAATATCCATCCCCTCGAAAAAAATCATAAGAACAAAAATCATGCGGAAATTTTAAGCCAAAATAAATTAAAAAAAAAAAAAAAAGAAAAAGAAAAAAATCTAGGTCACACACGCAAAAATTCTTTCCTTGTAAAAATAATAACTTCTCCCTCAGTTGAACAACGTACAACATCGGAGCCGATGTGTCTTTCATTACAGGGGTAGTATTCATGTACGTCCACCCTTTTTCTTTATATTTTTTAATATATAAAATAACTCCTGAAATTGATTGTTATTAATTTTATGGTGCATGTTTAATTCATGGTTAAAATATTTGTTTTGACTTTTATCTTCAATGAAAGAAATTTTATGAAAAAAATTTAATCATTTTTGAAATTCCCTTAATTGTATTTCCACTTTTTTGCTGTAACAAATTTTTTCTCTACACAAAAACTTTCGATTGTATAATGGTATATTTCAAAGCAACAATTCCACCGGAATTGGAATCTTTAATCAACATTTTCCTAGAATCGGAAAAAATTTAGGAATCCTCCCAACACTAGTCAATACCTAATGAAACATATAAGTATGTGTGCATAAGTTCCTATTATTCCCCCCCCCCAAAAAAAAACGTCTTTTTCACTTACTCATCTGACTTTCTTCATCCCCGAATGAATCTATCAAAGTTCAATTTTACATTAAATTAATATTTTTCAAACTAAACAAACATTTTACATTAAATAAATACACTAAAAATTTATCCAACTAGGTAGAAGAGTAACTTATCTTGCATTTGGTAATATTTATTTGGGTGCTTATGCACTTATGTTACCGTGCTATTTTTTCAAATAGTATTTTCAAGTTTCACAATATATTTTTTTATTTAATTGTTAGGTGAAAGTACAGAATAGTTAATAAAACACCCCTCCCCATGTTAAAAATGGGTTTCTAAATAATAAAGTTATTATTACAGCATGATAGCATAAATGCACAAGTACCTTTTATTTGTTATATATTTGTTTCTTTTGTTTAGTTTTTGGACCACTAAAGAACACAATTCTACCTTAATACCATAACAGAAACGCATGTACTTAGTACATTTTGTTGTTTTTTAACACTTTTAGTACAAAAACAACAAAATAGTTTGGAAATCAAATTTGAAAAACTTTTTGAAAGCAGAAAAACAGTTTTCTATTTTTAAAAGAATACAAACGAAACTTGTTAATGCGCTGACTTTAGTCAGCTGAACACTGGTCAGCGCATTAGCACATAGCAAACTGTTTCCTATTAAGAGGATTTGAATTTCTATAAAAGATAACATTTTAAAGAAATTTCTGCACAATTAATAATTATCAAATATTTACATATTATACCTGAAAATAATTCTGAAACTATTATCTATATGAAAATGGATAATATATGCCGATTTATCTTATCAATTTTGAAATATTCTTTGTCAACTTTGCTCAGTCGTAATTTTGCTTCCTGCAGTCGTAAAAATATAAATCAAAGTTCAGTAGAGATGAACTTCTGTGTTTATATAGCCTGTAAAATTTCAGCCATATTCAATCAAATTTGACCCTGCGCATATGTATCCAAACGTAACGTATAAAATGTAAACATTGAAAACAGTTTCCCTTTTTGCTATTGTCATTTTTTACTGTTTTTTCATTTTTAACTTAGCGCATAAAAATATTGAACGCATGAAAGAAGAATAAATTGACATCATTGGAATGCTTATTCTATTCTCTTTCCATCAATGTAATTCTTTTAAAAATTGACCCACAAATAAAAAAGATATGACTTGTTGAAGTACATTAGGTATGTAATATTGCCGATGTCCACTAAAATACAGCATATGCTTGTAATGCTGATAACATTTCTCATGTATCACCTATATATAAATCACTTTATTTATGTGTGGTTATCCATTTCGACACAATGTAAAATAGTTTGCTTAACATCCAACACACTGTAAATGACATCACAAAATGTATCAACATCACACAAAATTCCATACATGCAACAAAGTCTATATTGTTGAGGCATGATAACAAATTATAATTAACACATTAGAGATGAATCGTTTACATTTCTGATGGTCAGTGATGTGAAACTGATGTAAAGTGTTAAGCTAAGTACAATTAATATTAATGCAAACTAATGGAAGTACTAGTGAGTATTCAAAATCTAAATTTTATTTCCATTATATCTGAAAACTTTGCAAAACATAATGCTAGCTAGTAAATTTATTTTGGTAGAATAATTAGCCACTGAATTGTGACTATTTAAACTTTGTTGGAAATTTAGACAATTTTCCATCTTGTATGCTAATAGTCCAGAAATCAAATTTCAGTGTAGAAGTAAAAATGCAAGCTTTAAATAAGTGCAAAAGTTCTTACAAATGTAATGTCATCTTGTGGTAAATGCAAAAGAATTGGAAGCAATAATTATTAACGGAAGTCAGCCTTAATGTTGGTTCAAATCCCATTACCTCCAAAAAAAAAAACATGTAAAAATGACACAAAAGTTTTAACTTTGACTGGTCATGTAACATTCATTTCAACAGCTAACACATTGAATCTTTGTAATATGATTCATAGCAAATTAAAGATTGTTAGATATTTCTTTTAATGGCACTATCTTTTTATGCATGAATACAAAATATTGTGCATACCAAATTTAAAATTGCTTTTCTACCTAAACCAAGGGGAAGCAGAACTCAAAAACAATTTTTTTTTATGAAGAAAATCGATTTCTCCACTATCACTTAAAAATTCATGAAAATTCACCTTGTAGTTTTCAATATAGGGAATAGAGTAATAGCTCTTGACATACCAAAGGCTTTAGGCTTTTGATCGAGTGTGGCATAAAGGCCTTCTTCACAAAAATACGGAATTTCTGGAAATGTCCTCTCAGTTATTAAATTCTTTCTCTCTGATAAGTTTATAAGAGTAGTCGTCCATGGGCAGAAATCAGAAGCTCATAGTATTAACACTGGCATCCCTCAGGATTCCATCCTTAGCCTCTTCCTGATATTCATCAATGATCTTCTAAATCACATTCTTAGATCGTTCATAGACATTTATGCAGACAACACTACCATCTATGGCAACACTTCAAAGGTCGGCAATGACCAAAATCTCTCTGATTCTCTCTCTTCTGACCTTGAGCATGTGATGCAATAGGGAAAAAGTGACTGGTTAATTTTAATGTATCTTCCATCATAAACGTTCTGACCCTTTGTCTGGTTCCAACTGAAATGAAGGCCTCTCATCTTGGGGAAGCACCATGTCTTCACAAGCTTCTGTGACTGACTTTCACTCCTGATCTGAAATGGAACACGGATCAAATCTGTTGCCAAGATTACTGGAAAAACGGTTGGATCATTCTATCACTCCAGTAGATATTTCACTGTAGATGCAATCCTTTACCTATATTGGAGCCAAGTACATCCTAGGATAAAGTACTGTTGCCACATTTGAGCAGGAGCTGCTCAGAGCACCTTGTCCTTTCTTGATAGAATCAAAACCAGCTTCGAAACCTAGTAAGTGATGCCCTTGTTTTCCCTGCAACTTCTTTCCCACAGAAAAGATGTTGCAAACCTGTCTTTTTCATGGCAAGTGCTTGTTTGAGCTTCAATCTATAGTCCCCACTTGCCAAACTTTTACAAAAAAGGACTCGTCTAGCTACAAACACTATCAAACATTTTCTCCCACTATCTGTACTTAAATTTAAACGCAGATTCCATGAACTTTCCTAGAACTGCCCACCTGTGGAACTCCGTTCCTCTAGCCTGCTTTCCAGCTGACTACAATATGGTCGTCTTCAAGTTCAATGTGGGCAAGTTCCTGTTGAGCTGTCGTCTTAAATAATCAAATTATACCCAAATTTCCATACCTAATGATCATTACACTGTTGTCCTGATGAGAACCGTGCACTCAGTAACACTTATCTTCGAGTGATTACTTTGGACCTTGATAAGTGATGACTCCCTTGTAAAAAAAAAAAAAAATTTTTTTTTTTTTTTTTTTTTTTTTTTTTTTTTGAAAGTCAGTAGGAGCAAAATTAGCTGGGGGGGGGGCATTTAAGGAATTTTTTTCCATTGACTTTTCATCTGAAATTAAGATACAAATTTTTTATCTTTGAGTTTAGATCAAAATGCGTTATTTATTCTGTCGGGGAAGGAATGGGGGAAGGGTAGAGAAGGAAAGATATTACACACACTTTTTAACTGTTCTACACCGTATAAAAAAGATCCATAGAGACCATTAATTAATATTAACAGTGGCAATTATTAATGAAAGTAGCCATTTTAAATTGAATAATCTTAAGTATTGCAAACATATTGAAGTTATATATTAAAACTAGATAATCCATGACTTGTTATGTTTCTGAATTTTTGAGATGGGGATTAATTATTCAAATTACTGTTTTCATCTTCAGTGTTATTTTCAGATATTTTAGTTGATGTAATCTCTGACCTTCTTCAGATGTAGCTTGTCGAACTCTGGAATCTTTCTGTTTAATTCGGGGAATCTGCACAGAATTTTGAATGGAATCCTTTATTTAATCCATGGGGGGTAGCATGTTTTTTATACCATCAGCCACGATTGGGTAGAAGTCCGAAGTAATTTGCAATTGTATTTTGAGTGTCGCCTGCACTGAAGATTAAACGTTCAACCTTACAACTAGATTTTACCAAGTACTTTATCCACTACACCATGGGTCCTTGTGGACATTTCTAGTCTGAATTTTAGGAGCCTTAAACTTATTTTGTTTACTGAGGAAGGTTAGAAGAGGTTACATTAATTGAAATGTTGTGAAAATAAGACTCAAGATGAGAACAATAGTCTAAAAAATTCAAATAATACCATGACCTGTTAAATGATAGCTTTGTGATGTCATTCAGTGTGCAAGGTGACAAGATACAAGTCAGCAAGATTCACTGACTTTTTTTTTAGAGAGAAAACATTGCATCTCGCATGTTTAGCCTATCAGATTCCACACATCGAACTCAAACTATTGAACCTCTGCACAGCCAAAGTCCTTTGGTGATGTGTCCTTTTAATGGATTCAAAGCAAGTCAATATATTACAGAAGCTTGATATATTTGCATAACTTTTGCATATGATATTTTTGTTTCATCATGGCTACATACATCATACAGATTTTCTTTATTTTTGTTTTTAATATAGGGAGAATTCTTGACGAGGGCTAAAATTTTATTATAAATTACAGTTGTAATTTGGTTTGTCTATCTCCCAGCAGTAAACAATCGGAGTGTTAAGTTCTAATGAATATCTAAAAAAAAATTTTCTGCATACAATATTTTTGTTTTTTCTAAAATAAAGAACAAAAAGGCAAAATATTTGTCAATGGCTAAAAATAACCTTATGTCAATAAGGATAGTTTTAAGTTTAAATATAATTGATGTTTATTTCTTTTATTGTTTTACTTTTATTATCTCTGGATTTTATTTTGCTTGATACTAAAATCATTAATTACTTGTATCCTGTAAGTCCATGCCATTACTCATCTGAACACCTCACATACTTTAAAATGTATTTTCATTTCTATTGCCCTCTCTCTTTGAGCCATGTGATGTCATGCCCATTTTTTTTTTTTTTTTTTTTTTTCAATTTTTGACTCTGGGTCATCAAGTTTAACTCCACTAACCTTTGAACTGTTTTCATTAACTGTCATTCTCAAATAACTAAATTATTTGCTAAGAGTTCTACCTGCTCGGCGATATTGCAAAGGTGGTTAAAACGCAATTTTTTAATTATCCTAATTACAGTTTTAATCTCTGACAAATAACAATTCTTAATGATTGGTACAATACTAGAAAATATATTTCTATTCCTAATTTATTCATAAAACTGATAAAACAGTAATAATATAATTGAAACTAATATATTTCAATGCAATGACAGTTATCTGCTGTAGTTTCAGCTTAGACAACGAAAATGTACTTCACAAAAATGTATGATCATTTATTAAACATGAGCTTTGTTCCAAATCACTGATCAGTGGAAATGAGTCAGCGAAAGATTAAAATCACTAATTACTTATATCTTGTCAGCACATACCATTATTATCTGAACGCTTCGCATGATTCCAAACGAATTCTCCTTTTTATCACTCTCTCTCTTTGAGCTATGTGATGTATTATCTGCTTTTTTAGTACATTCCTACAGCCTAAGCGATTATCAAGTTGACCTCTGCTAACCCCTCAGTGGTTCCATATCCAGTTATTCTCAATTAATTAAATTATATACTAGGAAATCTACCCATTCAATATCTAACAGGTTCACTGCATTAAGAAATACAACTGTTTTATTTGGGTGACTAAATTCTTTTGATTAGAGAATTAAATTAAATAGAATTTTTGAATATGATTTTATTTTATTTTCAACCACTTTATTAGATTTCTAATATTTTTTTTTATTCTGATTTATTAACAGGTTTAAAAAACAACAACAAAAGAAGTATGGATCCTGCAAATACCACATGT
The DNA here is from genome assembly GCF_053919585.1 of Euprymna scolopes. Lineage (NCBI taxonomy): Eukaryota > Metazoa > Mollusca > Cephalopoda > Sepiida > Sepiolidae > Euprymna > Euprymna scolopes. Next base: position 99,507,561 of record NC_136482.1, on the reverse strand, counting down.
GTAAATAAAACAACAATCATACCATTTACTACAGCAACTAAAAGCAATGTTGCCAAGTCATCATCATCATCCCATAAAGTGAAAAAAGCAAGTAAAAAGGTACTAAAAACCGAAAAAAGTTCAAGCAAGTCATCTCGTATATCATCTGCCTCGACCAATCAACTAAATTCTTTCAAACTCCAAGAACCTATTTCAAAAGGCAACCTGGATAGTGGTACGAAGAACCTTTTTACTGATTTCGCTGCAAACCCATGTTTGAAATCAAATACAATGCTACTTTCAGATAATTATGATAAAAGTTGGCCATGCCCGATCATTCAAACTACCGATAAGGCCAAGAAAGCTACAAAGGGACTCTCTTCGACGTCTATTCAAATTACCCAACAGGATAAAACAAAGTCACCTTGTAATTGCTGTAAGACTGCCAACGAAACATGTGATGCATGCAACTCTAACAATGATACTAGCAATGGTATTAGTATGTTTACTAATACCGATACAAACATTAACACAAGCAACTTTTTTCAAACGGCTAACAGTACAATGTGTGTGAATCAACAGAGTCCATCACTCATTATCAGCTCACCTTTCAAACATTTAATGGTTGGACCTAAAATCAGCAACATGCCAACTCCGTTTAATGGACCGCTGAATAACAGCCCCGTCACGCCCAGCCAGGAGCAAACTCCAGTGACAAATGTTGACCAAGAAGAAACCTGTAAGATACTTTTTCCCTCACGTAAAGGTGAAAATGTACCTTTTGGTTCTCCTCCCGCTGACCAAATAGGTGTTCCGCAGAGAAACAGTAATGCTGAAAGTGCTCCTGCCGTTTTAAATTCCAAGGCATCCAGACGTGATTCCCGGAGAGCCCGTTATGCTACAATGGATCCTGAACAATTAGCCTTAATAAGGCAACGAAAAAGAGATAGAAAATTCCGAAAATTGCAGTCACTTTCTGCCCTGATGAGAGCTCCCGATGACAGACATAGTATGGGCCCGTTAACGGCATTAAAAAGGGAAAGTTTTCCTAACACGCTAGGATTGTCAAACCATAATTTATCACCAAAATTAAGAGCTTTATCATCAAACCCATTCTTTCGGCCATCAAGTGCAGGTGGTAATCAACTGAATAAGTTTTCTCCCCATAACCCTTGGAAAGGTGAGAACACAAAGAAGCCCTGTAGCTTCATTCATGAACCTTCCTCAAAAAACAGTGCAATTCTCAGTCCGAATCCATTAGAATTACCAATGAGAAAATTTGATTATCAGAAGGCGTTAAATTCTTCAGATTTGTGGAAATCATTAGGAAGCTCAACAGAATTCCGATCATCCTCGGTAATTGACGATGCCCTACGCATCGCTGCACTGAAATTCATAAAGAACGAAGTAAAAGGTAAGGAATCGACGACCCCAAAGGATGCCACGCCTATTTCAGCAGAAGTGTTTGGCAGCAACAAGGTAAAGACGCCAAACATTTTCCTTCCTTGTTCCGCAAAGAATGATAACGGTTTCGAAACTGCTGCATCTTCATCTGTTGAAGAGAATACAAAGGAGGAATCAACAAACAAAATGACCACTCCCCCGTCAGAGGATGACAAGCCTGATCAAAATATACAGAAATCAGCTGTTCAGCCTATAGTCAAATCTCATAAGAGACCATCCAGCTCTAAGAGAAAGGTTTCTGCTAATGGTACCATTTTCAAACATAACCGTTCTGTGGTGCGTGATCGTTCTGTGGTGCGTGACCGTTCTGTGACACGTGATCGTTCTGTGACACGTGACCATTCTGTGACACCTGATGATTCTGTGACTAATGACCATTCTGCTACAGACAATAGTTATGTGACAAATGATCTAAAGAGACCTGCTGAAAATCAGTTAGATGAATCTCCATCTGTCAAAGAAACTGAAAATATTCAGCCTGAAAGCAAACGAATCAAACTTTCTGTTGAAATTAAAGAGAAACAGGTATTGGTTAACACAAAGAGACGAGGACGACCACCCTTGCCTAATAAATTAAAGGTTTTCAAATCTGTTGAACGACGGGGCCGACCGCCAATGATAGCATCCTTGAAAGCCAAGTTACAACAGAGAGCAGTGAATTCACGCAGGATTCAGTGCAAAGTTGAATCTCCATCATTATCATCATCTGGTCTACCTAAACGTCGTGGTAGACCGCCCAAACATCCAAATGCACCTCCTGTAAAAATTGAAGTGCCCAAACTAACTGAGGAGGAATTACTCAAAGTGAAGCTGAACGTCCCCAGGAGGCGTGGCCGACCAAGTAAAGCAGAGGCTATGTTGCGAGAAATGGCCGTAGCCCGTTTGGCTTCGACTGGAAAAGATGTCAATACTGGCCTCGGCCTCACTATCAAGCCAAGGCCAGCAAGGAGACAAAGCTCCACTTCACGACAACAATACCACCGTCAAGAACCATCCGGGTCCGTCGAAAATGTAGGATCAGGATCATATGGAACCCAAAAGATCAAGTCTGAACCTGTCTCTTTTGAAGAATCTACATCTGGTGAACGAGAAAAAGATATAAAACTATCTGCTAGTAATTTGATAAAACATGTTAAAGTAGAAAATACAGTGAAAATCACTGGACGCAATTTAGCCAGTACTAAATTGTCAACTTTTGATAACGAAGGACAGCGCAAAAGAAAACCCGTTAAAAAGACAGCGCAAAAGGTTGATCCAGATTATGTGAAGCAAAAATTTGGACTGAACAAGGCCGCTCAACCCAAGGAAGCTGCTATTCCTACAGCAGCCAGTATAAAGAAAGAAGATACGGCTGAGGATGAAATTGTGGTTCCTGCAAATCGCAGCCGCCCCCTTCTCTTGAGAAATGTAAAAAAGAATAGTAAGCCATTACCCACATTCACTGACTCTTCTGAGGAATCAGATGCTGATGAATCTACTGATGTGGAGTACCCAACTCCTAAGCCACGAGCAGTGCCGAAAGCGAAATTCAAGCCTCCGATAAAGATATTTAAGCCTCCTATAAAAATATGCAAGCCTGTAAATCTACCTTTTACCCCCCAATCAATGCCACCGATCTACAATGTGCCTAAAGTTTTATTGCCACCTAGCATCAAAGACACTGGCATCCCTTGTAAAATGTGTGGGAAGATACACACTCGGGATCACTTTTTTAAATACATGGAACTGAAAACGACTGATCAGCCACATCGCTGTCCGCTTTGTGGCCAGTATTTCACTTGGAGCTGTCTGTTTATTGAGCACATGAGGAGCCATCCAGAGAACACAGCTCAATATCGGTGTGAATATTGTAATGCTGTCTCGCGCAAGATCTCAGCTTACTTCAATTGCCGTATCACACATGCCCCACCATCCAAGGAATGGCTTCATCTACAAAAGACATGCGATGATTACCTTGCTAGTCTGAATGAAGAAAAGGAGAAGAAAAATGCTCGCTATACAAAAATGATTGCAAACAAAATTGTGAAACCCATAGACCCAGCAATGCTTACTAAAACTTTTGTGTTCAACGCCAACCACCAAAAAAATAGAACCGGTCGGCCTCCGAAAATCGTTCAGACTAAAAGTATCAAAGCCGAAGCGAGCAGCTCGGCAACAAACATCAAAGATTTCTCTCTCATGAATCTGAATGAGGCAAAAGATAAGAAAACTGGTAGAACATGCAACAAGATAATTCCAAACAAAATCATCAAGCAGGAACCAATGACTCCGACAATAGCAGAAAATAAAGAAATTTTAGAAAAAGTACAAGCGGCAGTTGGTAAGACAAAGAACAGTAAAAATTCCGGACAAAACAACAGCAGTAACAACCCAGCTTCCAAAAAACCGTTCTCTTGTAATGTTTGCCAAAAGACATTTCTCACTTTCGATTTTCTCACTAAACACAATCAACTCCACAAATCGAAGCCTTTGTATTCATGTAAAATATGTGGTAAGCAATTTTCCACTCAAGCCTTCTTCATGGTACATAAGCGCACATACCATGGCAATTCAGAGGAGAAAACGCTCAAGTGTAGCGTGTGCGACCTAACATTTTCTTACCTCATTGCCTACAATAATCACATAAGTCTCTTTGGGTCTTTGTCTGAAGAAGAACACCGGAAGCGATCAGTGTACCCTCATATCTGCAATATCTGTCGGCGGGGATTTAAAATAAAATCATCTTTGCTAAATCATATGCGCACTCATAAAGGGATGACGTCGCATGACAATGATGCTAGCGATAAGAATTACACTCCATCTTCTAGTTTAGAGAAGCACCGACGGATTTCTCAGCAAGATGTACGAGAGAAAGCCCGGCGTCAAGAAAAGGTCCATTTCTGTAAACTGTGCAAGAAAAATTTTACTAACGAGACTGCATATAACAATCACATGCGGGGTCATACGGAAGACGATAGATTTTACTGCGATATTTGTGAGAAAAACTATCCGAATGCCCAACTTTTAAAATCTCACAAACATAACGAGCAACGTCCGTACAAGTGTAAGTGTGGACGCTGCTACAAACTTAAACAGACACTCATAGAACATAAACGAGTTTGTGGTGTATCGAAAAAAGAATCTCGCTGCCACGACAACCATGAAAAAAAAAAGTATTATGTTTACTTGTAGCAAAGATGTGTGTGTGTGTCTTATTTCCTTTAGGAATATGACATTTACTAAGAAAGAAGTTAAAAATGAATATTTTAATTTTTAACCTTGTCTGACTTTGAACTTAAGTAAACTACTCATCCTGAAATTACTTGGTGCTCATTCTTGGGTTGCTGTGTTTTTTTGTTTATATATATAAAGTTATGAAAATATGTATAGCAATTTAGTGTTCTATGTTTCATCCCCATAGAAAATTGTCAATCTAACAATTCCTAACAATTATGGGAGGATGTTATGCAGAAGACTAGCTTAATTGCCATAGTTATTTTCATAACTTACTACCTAGCTCTACTCATATATTGAGCACTGTTGAAGTAAATACAGAAAACCAATAAATAAAATACTATGTCTCCTTATAACATTTTGTGTGGATACATGAAATAATATATATATATATATATATATATATATATATATATATATATATATATATATGTATGTATGTATGTATGTATATAATTCTGCTTTTTATGCTAATCTTTTCACAGCTAATACCACTAAACAAATGATTTATTTAGTCCATGAGGCTAGATATAAAAAAAAAATACCATAAAGTGAAAAGTGAGATTCTCACAGGGTTCAAACCTGTACCTCAGAAGAGGAACCGCCTAATTTAGGCATTGTGCTAAACTGCTTGATTAATGAGTTAGTACTTCTGGAGAAAACTGAAATTGTATTAAAAAAAAAACTCATCTCTAAATCTTGTATGGGTTTCATTTTTTACTTAGTGGTATTCTTTGTGTAGCCCAATGGATTAAGTAAATCTTTTTTTTTATTGATATTACCTGGAGAAACAGCATCAACAACAAAAAAAAAAAAAAAAAAAGGCAGCATAATATAGAACATTCTATCAGAAAAGCTTTACATACACACTTGATCATCATCTTGATTAAGACTGGAGTTAAATTAGTCTGTAGGCCCATTTAACAAATCCAGGTTTTAAAAAATGTCCAGAATAATTAAAAATTGGAGTAAATCCTGTTTTTACCCTTATCTTTTGAATAAATCTTTTATCTTAAAATTTTATTTTTTTAAAACTATCCTTTTTTTTCATAAAACTTTTAATATGTGCCGTGTTTGTAAATATGAAGAAAGGTGCATATATATATATAAGCATATCTTGTTTTTCTCTTATATTTGTATGTGAATATATAAATGAACATGCATTTATTATTGGGTACATTTTTATTTTTCCCCCAATTAAGACAAAATACGATCCTTTGTTTTTGGTTGGACTATCAGCCCAGATAAACCTAATGACAAAAATATTTGTTAAATAGTAACAGATTATTTAACATCTTTAAATGAATTTGCAAAACTAGTATTGACATTCTTTTCTGTTTTCTATTGTCCATTCTTTAATAGAAGATAATATTTTCAAGGAATTTTACTGAAGGGGGAATAAATAATAAATAAGTTCACCCAAATGTGGCATAAAAATGACTGTAAATTACTATTGAGTTTTTCAATCTTTGAGTAAATATCCACACAAAGTTTTCTAAATAACTTAAACCTTTGCTGAGGATTCTTTGGACTAGTGTATCCATTTCATGTATTATTAAATTGAATGAAGTTACTTCTCTTCAGTTAAGTAACAGATACTAGTTGGAAAAAAAATAGAAAAAAAAAATGTTACAACTATTTAAGTTGACTATCAAAATGGATCTGTTGTTGGTTTTCATTTATTTGTTTATTTTCTCTCCAAGAAATGAACATGAAATACACAATTTCTCCAATGTCAATTTCAATAAATCCAAAGCTATGCATCTGCATGACATTCACTTTTTTTTATTGAAATGTTTTGTTTTGAGATTTTGGAGTTGAGGATTGATAATTTGGCTTCTTGGCATTACTGTCCTCATCTTGGATGTTATTCTCACAATGTTTCGACTGATGTAATCTCTGGGAGTATGTCCAGAATTTTTGGATGAAACTCTTTATTTAATCCACAAAGGTAGCTTGCTCTTGTTCAAAAACATAATATCAAATCGATCATGGCTAGTGGAATGAGGCAAAATACGTCTTCAGATTGAATAAAGAGTTCTATTTGAAAATCCTCACACATTCTAGAGTTCAACAAGATACACTTGAAGGAGATTGGAGGTTATTTTAGTCAAAATGTGAGTATAACTGGATGAGAACAGTAGTTTGAATACATTTTTTTTTTTTTTTCAGTTCTGAATTTTTTAGATGAGTAATCGGACATTTGTTCTCATCTTGAGTGTTATTTGCACAAGATTTTGGTCGATGCAGCCTACAACTTTCTTCAGGTGTCAAAGTCGGCATGTTTGGCAAAGGAAAAAAGAGGTTAGCTCTACCTCCAAGGTTTTGTATTTTGGTTGAGATTAAATTTGTAAAAAAAATCAATAAAATTATCAAGTAAATTATTTATAACTAAAAATTTTTAATGAGATCCATTAACCAATTGTAAGTTCTTAGAAACCTAAATTTACGAAAGCAAGAGGATTGCCGGAGAAATATAAGTAAATTCACATATGTTGTGTTGTGTTTATTTTTAAAAATTTTTAACAAGATTTAAAAACACTTTTTTTTAAATGTATTGTTATCTAGCAACTGATGTGATAAATAAAAAAAGAGAAGGGGGAAGAAAATACTTTTTTTTCTTTTTCATTTAGTAAAACCATGCAAAGAAATAAAAATATGGTTTTGCAATTGATATACATAAAAAAAATGACTTTAAATAAATTATTTATACACAGGATTTTTTTTTTTTTGTTTTATGGGAAGTATTTTTCTTTTTAAATTAAAAGAGATGCCTCCGCTAAAAGAAAAAGAAAAGGTCTGTCTTTCTTATCTTTGTATAAAATGTATTCTTCCAAAATGTTGCATTCCTCCTATTATTTTTCATAATGTTGCAATGTAAAATATTCTGAACTAAACAACACAGTGTAACATTGCATAGATGCATGTATGTAAATGCATGTGAAATGATGTCATCAGTGAAGAAAAAGTATAAACAAAAGAGAAAGAACAATCATGTGAGAAACATGGATAATGTTCCCAATCACATGCGAGGTGTGAAGGACACTCAAGAAGACGACCATGCGCGGGACATCACAGAGGTAAAGAAAGAATGAGGAAATGTTGTTGCTTCAAAGAACAAGCTAGTTGAAGTTCTTTCCTATTATTTGTCTTGGTCTCTTTTGCGACTGAAACTGGACACATGTTCGTTCCCAGACAACGTTAAAATAGGATTGAATAAAAAAAAAAAAGTGGTTTTGTTCAACCAATTTAACTTTTATTTATTACTAGCAGAGCTACCCAGCATTGCCCAGAGCAAAAGTGTAACATATTTCTATTAAAACTTCTATCTTTTCCCTATCCTTCTCTCTTTCTCTCTACCCTCTTTTTCTTCACCAACAACTCATTTTTATCAATTCCTCAAGGAATGAGTCTTTATTAGGGAATTACCTCCTTGATTTTAAACTGAAAAACTAGAAAACTGACCCCATCTCTGACAAAATCTGCATCAATTTATGGTCAAAGAATGAATCATTTTCTTTTTTTTTTTTTCTGAATTTTAGATATTCATCCGAGGCAACATCAATCAAGACTATATCAACTTTGTGGGTATTTGTTTTGTTGTTTTTGACTTTTAGCTAGACATGCACACATACAACTGTCCTTCATATTATACATGATGCTATTAAGTACAAAAATAAAGCAGACTTTTTTTTCTTCTCTTCCTTTCCCTCATTTTTTCTTTTTCTTTAGAGTTGAATATCAGCCAAAGGCAATGAATGAAAACACCCTCTTTTTCACCAGTGAATATGAAGAAGTTACTTGCTATTAAATTAGTACTTGGTGATTTGGATAGTATTATCAGGACTTAACTGTACTCCCATTTCCTCCCTGATATTAGTAATCGGAAGGAAAATCTGCTGATTGGATTTAATATGAAATTTGAAAAAAAAACGCTTGAAAATTACATTTTTATTTATCAACATTAATATTTGCTTTACTGACAAAACAGATTTTTATGTGACTTTAAAGAAAATAACTATTTATCACAAAAGTTCAGGGAACAAAATAGATTTTACTTTATAGAATGAAATAGAACAATAGCAGAAATTCATTATGAAGCAAACGGACAATAGAAGATATTGTCTTGAAAGAAACAGTTTACGTTGTAGGCTTGTAATATAATCATGTTTATCAGCTCTTTTTACTTGTGAAGTATATCATTTCAATTCCCAGTTAATGTTAGGTCACCAGAAGAGAACACAGACCATTTCAAGGCCTTCATCTTCTTAGTTATCCCACTTGTAACCTTGTTTATAATTGTGTCTATCGGATGTTTTTACTTGTGGGATATTTCATTTTGGCATCCCAGATAGCTTATCAGGAAAGAATATACTTAATTTCGGGGTCTTCCTCTCGACAGATTTTTCATGTATTGCCCACCCCCTTCACTGATGTGAGATCCTATTATCTGAATTACATTTAAATGAACTGTTCAATACACTGAAAATTGGACGTTTAATGATTTTAGCATCTTCCATTTTGATTAACAGCTTAGTATTTCACATGTGATTTTAAAGTTTAACAACTGTTTTGCATAAGAGTGCACTTATTGAAAAGAAAAATAAATAAAATTCAATATAAAAATATGAATAACTAGATAAATGAATAAATAAAATTTTATATATATATACTCGTGCTGGTCAAAATAATAGAACATATGTAAATTCATTCCGTTTGGGATAATTTTCGGTTTGTAAATTGTACAGGCGAGATATCTTATATTTAAATAACAATGGCAACTATTTTTAATCATTTAAGGAGGTGCATATGGAAGACAATGAGTACTTTAGAAAAGTCAACGTTTCAATTTAATAGAACATTTTGTCGTTGAGTAATCTTAAACTCAAAATATTTTGCAAATATTGTTTAAAAAGATTTTTAAAGCAATCTAATACTACTGTATAAGTATAGGTCGCTCTAAAGACATATCTTTGCCTGAGAAGCAGCATACCTTTGATTTGCAGGCAAAAGGAAAGACGCACATGGAAATCGCAATTAAGGTCGGATGTTCAAGACCGGTGGTGACCAAAGTGCTGAGGGTTTTTCCAACAGCAATCGCAAGAAATGCGGAGGAAAGAAAAGCACCAACGAAAGACAAGACCGGGCACTGGACAAGGTGGCAAAGAAAAGTCGATTTCAATCAACAAGTCACATCACTAAAGTGTGGAAACAGGCTTTTGGTGCCGACATTTTGAGAAGCACTATCTACCGAAGGGTTTGGCAACTGGGATACCAAAATCGTATAGCTGTCACCAAACTGCTCCTTAACAAGAAGCAGATGTTGAGAGGCTGTGATGGGCAACTGCTCATCAAACCTGGACTGCAGATGAATGGCAGCGTGTGATCTTTTCAGATGAGTCTCAATTTTTTATCTCCTTCGGCAACCAAGTGCCACGTGTTTGACGAAGAACCACGGAACGCTATAACCAAGAATGCGTTAAGAAGTCTGTGAAGTTCCCGCAGTCTTGCATGGTTTGGGGCTGTATGAGTGCTAAAGATGCTAGTAATTTATGCTTCATCAAAGGAACTGTAAACGCAAAAGTGTACCAAGATATCCTGGAAGCTAATTTACTGCCAGTGTTGGATAATCAGTTTGACAGGAAGGCTACAGACATCATTTTTCAACATGATTTGGCACCGGTACACTCTACCAAAACCACGTCTTCCTGATTCTGAGAACGATCGATCCCTGTTCTTGATCCAGAACACATAGGATTCAGTGTCTACACAGGATTGTGAGAAGCTTGTTGATTCCATGCCCTGGTGAATTGATGCTGTTATCAAGGCAAAAGGTGCTGCTTCTAAATATTGATTAATTTTATTTGTATTTATATTAAAAAAAAAAAGCTATTTTGTTTACTTACCTGCCTTGTTCTATTATTTTGAAACATGAAATATTCAAAAACTGACATTGCAATTGATATGAAAAAAAAAAATGCTGCCGTAAAACAACTATTTCAGTTAGTTTAGCATGATAGGGATATTTTAGCACCAATTACATCTCACAGATGATCCTCAATAGGAATTTAGTGCCAAAAAACATGATGATCTATTTTTTTGACCAGCATGAGTATATAATCTCGCAGAGATAACTACAATGTAGACACTTGCTACCACATCACCATGTGATATTTCTTTATGCTCTTTCTTCCATTATTTCTATGAGATGTTTACTGGCTGTGATTCTTTTTCAGTCTTTAATTTCAAGTTAACCTAAAAGTCCATATAGAGAGCCTGCAAGGAAACCCCTTGCTTTAATCCCAACAGCTTAAAGGATTACAGTATTACCTTCACATCTGTGACAGCAAAATGCTGCATATGAGTCATTGGATGAGTAGCACATCCCATTTTGTTTCAGTGATTTTTCATTTCTTTTAGGGAGTTGAATTTCCGTCCACAGACGCATGGGAATTTCATATATTTATAATTGTTATCCATTGGCATGTCTGAGTCATTTTTCAATAGCTTCTTTTTGATCCATCATCCTCCCTCCCTTTCAGTGGACCTTGAGGGCATTTATATACATACATACATTATATATATATATATATATATATATATATATATATATATATATATATATATAAAGCTGAATGTCTGTGTGTGTGTGTGTGTGTGTGTGTGTGTGTGTGTGTGTGTCTGGTCACGAATAGGCTCCTATATGGTTGACTATTTTAAAAAACTGATTACATATAATGATAGAAGATGTATCGAGACACATTCTACAAAGTTAAACAATAAAAAAAGCAAACAAAATGCCGGCAACTAACGATAAAAAAAAAAAAAAAATATGCCGGAAATTATTCTAATAGAATAGATAAAGTTAGGACTTTATTTAAGTAGTATACTTAATATATACTATTACTGCAAGCTTGCATGTATTGTAAATGCCTTCTTCTTGCTGGCAAATCAAACCATCTCATATAGTTAGCCTTATGTTCAAGTACATTCGAAATATAATACAGTGCAAAGAATCAGTTACTCATGAAAACGAACCTCCTAAAGTAAAACCTTGAATAATTATCTAAACTTGAATGTAAATTAATATTAAGCCGACTTCACAAATTAATAATAGTTAATTATTGGATTTTAATTAATTTATAAGATGAAACTCTAATGATTTAAACTCGATAGATAACGACACTTCCACCCATTAATATGGGAGGGGAGATTATCATCAAAAGTGTCCTGAACTGTTAACTAAGCACCGGACTTACTACTTAGATATAAATAAGTCACTTGTCCCCATCCCCCCCCCCACTTTTTTTTTTTTTTTTTTTATGGAGAGTAGATAATACAGTGGATGTGTTATCGGCAGCTCCAGTAACTCTTGCTTCTCCTATTTTGTCATTCAGTCCTCATTCAATAAGTGATTTTTCTGACAAAGGGTGAAGAAAAAGCTGCTTAAAGGTCTGTAGTACTTGGTGACCAGTAGTCTGAGATGTCGGAAATTTTTCTGTCTCTGTCCGTCCTTGTGGCCATGTCACTAGTAAGGGTGCTGGAGGTAAACGTTTGTCTGGGCTGGCGTTATCCGCCTGATAGTCAGGGACCCGAACCTTGGATTAACCACTAAGGAGGCTGTCCTATCAGCAGGCGCAAAGTACTGGGACTGCTGTATTGCCATTTGGTGAGTGGATCTGGACCATGCAGTAGTCTCTGGTGGGGCCTCTCGATGCCATACTAGTGCGTAATTGTTACGGCTTTACCTTTTCGTGTGCTACAAAAAAAAAAAAATTTCCTGTCTTTTTCTCTCTTACTTTCCCTCTCTGTACTGCTCTAACCAAGTATGCCGACCTATTCCACAAATCCCCAAACCTCAACATAAAATATATCCAGAATAAAAACTCGATTAAACCTAGAACCCCATCTTTCAACGTAGACCTCTACTACCAGGTCTCCTTCTCCAACATCAGGGGTCTACGTTCCAACCTTCCAGAGGTTGAAACCCAATTACAGGAGATGAAACCGGACATATTATTTCTAAGTGAAACTGGAATAGGACCGACTACTACCCTAGACGAGTTCATAATTAACGGATACTCAAATTTAACAGCTAAATCTGACCCCCAAGATCGCCATGGGCATGGAATATGTGCTTACATTAAGGATGGCTTCTCGTGTGGCAGGGATATCTCTAGAGAAGATCCTAATTTACCCTATATGTACTTCAGGGTTGCACTTGCTAACACCACTGCATTTATATTTGCCCTCTATAGGCCCCACAACAGCGGAGTTACTATCTTTAAGAGCATATCTGAGAAAATTGACCACATACTGTCTTCACATCCCTCGGCTAACATCCACATATGTGGTGATTTCAACGTCCATAACGTGGAATGGCTGACCCATTCAAATAAGACAGATGATGAGGGAAGGTTTTGTCATGATTTTGCCATTGCTTATGACCTCACTCAGATTGTTCGCGAACCCACCCGTGTGCCCGATACACCCGGTCAATATGCAAGCCTCTTAGACCTTTTTCTCTCAACTTCCCCTGAGCTATGTTCATGTTCCGTTCATTCTCCTCTAGGATCCTCCGACCACTCCGTCGTATCAGTTAAGATAAAAACGAAATGTAAGAAGCCCCCAGACGTACCCCTCCACCGTACTGTATACTGATACTCTATGGCTGACTGGGATAGCTTCCGTACATTCATATCTGATTTACCTCTGCACTCCATGTTTAAAAAGGATGTGTCCTCTATAGTATCAGATCTGACCGAATGGTTAATTGTAGGCATAGACCAATTCATACCATCTAAAAAATTTCAACAAAAACCTAACAGCCAGCCATGGTTCTCCCCAGAATGTGCTGCTGCTATCGCGCACAGAAATCACTTTTTCCATAGCTACCAACATAATAGATGCACTGAAACTAAAGCTGCTTTCAGGTCTGCCAGCAACCACTGTAAAAGAGTAATAAAAAATACAAGAGAGTTATATGCCCAGTCTGTTAAATCCAAGGTAGCTGATCAGCGGCTTGGATCCCACCAGTTTTGGCAAATAACAAATAGGATCCTGAACAGAAGTGTGCGTTCTATACCAACCATTATCAATGGACCAGAGGTCATCTCGTCAGCGTCAGACAAGGCCAAACTATTTGCAAAGAACTTTGCAGCTAATTCTACCCTATGCGACGAAGGCCATCAACTCCCCATATTTCCTCCTATAACACAGAACAAGCTAGGTAACATACAAATATCCGTGCATGAGGTCGCCAAGCTAATAAAGAACCTAGATTCCAGTAAAGCAACTGGCCCTGATGGCATCCCAATTATAGTGTTAAAAAAGCTTCAACCAGAACTTGCTCCCATACTTACGAAACTATTTAAGTGCTGCCTAAAGGAGAAGTGCTTTCCGACTCCCTGGAAGACCTCTTCAGTTTGCCCTATATTTAAGAATTCAGGTGATAAGTCATCTCCCTCTCAATACAGACCTATAAGTCTCCTGTGTGTTATGAGTAAGTTGCTGGAATCCATATTAAATAGAGAAATAGTCAACCACCTCAGCAGGAATAACCTTCTTAGTGACACACAATATGGTTTCCGCTCTGCAAGATCTACCGCAGATGTGCCGACGGTTATATCCCACAGGATAAGTGAATTTCTTGACAAAGGCTTCCTTTCTAGGGCAATTGCTCTTGACATATCAAAGGCCTTTGACAAGGGTCTACTTCACAAGATTTCCAGCTACGGTATAACGGGAAATGTTTTCTCAATCATTAAATCATTTCTCTCCGATAGGCTCATAAGAGTAGTGGTCGATGGACAAAAATCGGAGGCCTGCAATATAAATGCTGGAGTCCCCCAGGGGTCAATCCTGGGCCCAACTCTCTTCCTGATCTACATCAATGACCTCCCTAAACACATACTTAAATCATTCGTTGACATCCATGCTGATGACACAACCATCTACGGCAACACATCAAAGGCTGTAAATGACAAAGCTCTCTCTGATTCTCTCTCCTCTGATCTCGAGCGCATGGTTCAGTGGGGGAAGATGTGGCTGGTTACCTTTAATGCATCCAAAACCAAACTCCTATCCTTACATCATCAACGCTCTGATCCCCAGCTGGCATCAATTGTGATGGATGGCTCTCATCTGGGTGAGGCTCCGTGTTTTGACAAGCTTCTGGGTTTGACCTTTACTCCTGATCTGAAATGGAACACGTACATCAAGTCTGTTGCCAAGGTCGCTGGAAAGATGGTGGGATCCTTCTACCGCTCCAGAAGATATCTCACTACTGATGCAATTCTCTATCTATATAAAAGCCAAGTACGTCCAAGGATGGAATACTGTTGCCATATCTGGGCAGGAGCTGCTAAAAACAGCCTATCCTGCCTTGACAGAGTACAAAATAGACTTCGTGGCTTAGTGGGGGATGCCCTTTTCTCTACCCTGCAACCTCTCTCCCACAGAAGAGACGTTGCGAGCCTGTCCTTGTTTTATCGTTATTTCCATGGCAGATGCTCGTCTGAACTCCAATCTCTGGTCCCCCCTCGCCAATCTTTCACGAAAAACACTTGTCTAGCTGAAACCACTGTGAAAAATTCCCCCCACTCTATATCTGTGCCTAAATCAAAACGCGGATTCCATGAACAAAGCTTCTTTCTTAGAACTGCACGCCTGTGGAACTCTGTTCCGTCTGCCTGCTTCCCTCCGGACTACAACTTGGATGTCTTCAAGTCCAATGTTAACAAATTCCTAATGAACCGCCCCCTTAAGTAAACACTTCAGCAAATTTCCTCACTAACTTAATGTACTTGCAATAACCCTTATCCCTGAGTGGCTTCCGGGCCTTGATAAGTGGTGATCACTGTGTAAAAAAAAAAAAAAAAAAAAAAAGTTATGTTTGATCAGGCAGAATGGTGGTTCATTAAAATTGTGGGGTCTGTGTATGCGCCTGGTCCACCAAGTATGGAAATAAAAAATTTAAAAATTAAAAAAAACGTTTACAAGTGCTTTTGGATATAGATGTACATAATAATACTTTGATAAGTATGTTTTAACTTAAATAGGGATGGTATAATAAAATTGTGGGCTCTGCGTTCGCACCTGGCCTCCATAGAATGGAAATAGGCACAAACTTCAATAAAAGACTTTTCATATCTATCTGCGTAAGTATACTTTGATAATTATGTTTCAGTTTGAAGAAATATAGTATAATAAAATTATTGGGGTGTTCGTTCGCGCCTGACCTCCATAGAATGGAAATATGTCACAAAGTTTAACAAGGTTTTTTAATATAGATCCACAGAATATTGTGATAAGTGTTTCAGTGTGAACAGGTATGGTATAATAAATTATGGGGTTTATCTATTTTATTTTTACTTTCATCATATTTTGCTTTGGTTTTGATACCCCCAAATTCGAAGCTATCTCTTTATAACCCTCCCTTTTCATAACCTATCATAAATCAGTCCATTTTCTGTAGGCTGTTTTTGAACCGAGTTAACGACGGGTACTTTTGCTAGTATATATATATATATATTCAGACAAGTATTGTTGAATAGCACAGAGTGTTTTTGCTTAATGAGCTTTTTTTATAATTTTTTGAATTGTCGTTCTTATTTCTTTCTGGTCAAGGAAGTTTCATAGTCCTCTTCGTCCAGCTGTTTTTTCTTTTGGTTGTTTTTGCAAGTACTTTCAACTGAGTTTCATCAGTTGTCTTCAGGCAGTTTTTGATTACTGTTCATTTAAAATCTGGATGCTTTTATATGCTTCAATTAAAATTATATTTAAATTTCTTGAACTAGTGAAGCGTCTTGTGTGTAAAAAAAATATACATTTTTTTTAACTTGTTAAGAACGTGGCTAAAATAAATATACAATGGTTTTAAAGGTGTGATTTACAAAATGGTATAGAATTTACAGTTTTTGGTTTGTGTTTTTAAATAGTAATATATAACTTTACATTACCACATATAGATATATATATGTTGGATGGTTACATAACCAGGCACTTCAAAAT
>NC_136482.1:99473393-99480893 GCF_053919585.1 Euprymna scolopes | reverse complement strand
TCTCTATTTAATATGGATTCCAACAACTTAATCATGACACACAGGAGACTTATTGGTCTCTGCTGAGAGGGAGATAACTTATCACCTGAATTCTTAAATACAGGGCATACTGATAAGGTTTTCCAGGGTGTTGGGAAGCAATTCTCCTTAAGGCAATGCTTAGACAGTTTTGTAAGTATGGGGGCAAGTTCTAGTTGGAGTTTTTTCAACACTATAATTGGAATGTCCTCAGGGCGATTTGCTTTACTGGAATCAAGGTTCTTGATTAGCTTGGTGACATCACACACAGATATTTATATGTTGCATAGCATGTTGTCTGTTATAGGAGGAAATACGGGGAGTTGATGGCCTTCATCGCATAGGGTTGAATTAGCTGCAAAGTTCTTGACAAATAGTTTGGCCTTGTCTTATGCTGACGAGATAACCTCAGGTTCATTGATGATGGTTGGGGTAGAACACACGCTTCTGTTCAGGATCCTGTTTGCTATTTGTCAAAACTGGTGGGAACCAAGCTGCTGCTCAGCTACTTTGGATTTAACAAACTGAACATATAACTCTCTTGCATTTTTTATTACTCTTTTACAGTGGTTGCTGGCAGTCCTGAAAGCAGCTTTAGTCTCAGTACATTTATTACGTTGGTAGCTATGGGAAAAATGATTTTTGTGCATGATGGCAGTAGCACATTCTGGGGAGAACCATGGCTAGCTGTTAGTTTTTTGTAGGAATTTTTTGGATGGTATGAATCGGTCTATGCCTACAACTAATCATTCAGTCAGGTCTGATATGATAGAGGAAACATCCTTTTTAAACATGGAATGCAGAGGTAGATCAGATATAAATGTATGGAAGCTATCCCAGTCAGCCATAGAGTATTGATATACAGTAGGGTGGAGAGGTACGTCTGAAGACTTATTACATTTCATTTTTATCTTAACTGATACAACTGAGTGGTCATAAGATCCCAGAGGAGATAGAACGGAACATGAACATAGCTCAGGGGAAGTTGTGAGAAAAGGTCTAGAAAGCTTCCATACTGACCAGTAGTATCAGGCACACGGGTGAGTTCATGAACAATCTGAGTGAAGTCATAGGCAATGGAAAAATCCTGACAGAACCTCCCCTTATCATCTGTCTTGTTCGAGTGGGTCAGCCATTCCACATTGTGGACATTGAAGTCTCCACATACGTGAATGTTAGCTGAAGGATAAACAGATAGGACGTGGTCAATTTTCTCAGATATACTTTTAAAGATAGTAACTCCGCTGTTGTGGGGGCGATAGAGAGCAAATATAAATGTAATAGTGTAAGCTAATGCAACCCGGAAGCACATATAGGGTAAGTTAGGATCATGGAAAGCCATCTTTAATATAGGCACATATTCCATGCCCGTAGCGATCTTGGGGGTCAGATTTAGATGTTAAGTTAGAGTATCCTCTAATTATGAACTCATCTAGGGAAGTGGTCGGCTCTATATCAGTTTCGCTTAGGAAGATTATGTCCAGTTTCGTCTCCTGTAATTGAATTTCAACCTCTGGAAGGTTGAAACGTAGACATGGTAGTAGGGGTCTACGTTGGAGTTCTAGGTTTATTCGTGTTTTTTCTTCTGCAGATATTTCATGTTGAGGTTTTGGGATTTGTCGATTTATAAAGAATCGAAATCAGGAATTCAGTAGGGAATCGGTAATTGTATCGGAATTGGGAAAAATATTGGAATTGTTCCATCACTTTATATATATATATATATAGTAGAACCCTGGGATATGGTGACCCTAGGATATGCTTCTTTCAGGTTATGATGTGCAATACAATGTTTTTCCGGATCCTGGTTACAGTATTTGCCCCATCTTACCGTGCTATTTATAATGTTATTTGATTATATACTGTACTGCATTTTGTTACTAATTTCTAATGCTGTATCCTGGGGTTCTGCTGTGTGTATATATATCTCCGAATCATAGAAATTTTCAGGTTGATATCTGGGGACGCATTTAATTCACTGGTGAATATGCACCTCTAATAAACGCCTGATGGGTAGACAACAAGGCGGTACTCCACGTAATGGTGTTCAAGCAACCTACTACAAGATGCCTTCCTGAACCTGCATATTAGGCACGTGTTTGCCACAGCTAATGGTGACATCTGAAGTGTGTGTGACACAAAGTTGCGCTTCGTGGATTACCTAAAACACTTTGTAGCTGGGGCTGGCTCAACCCTAATGAGCAAAATGTATACTCGTATCTGAGTTCTACCAACGACGATACATACATTGCCGGCAAAAAGAATTTCTGCATTTATAATTTTTTCAAAAACTGCAAATTTAAGCTAAATTTAATGTAACTGCTAAAACAACCGATGCCTCATTTGATTAGCCTTTTATTCCTCTATGATTTTACCTGTTCATATTTGACTTTTAATTGAAATATTCTAGTGTTCACGTCAATTAAAAAAATAAGTGCGGACTTTCTTTTTGCAACCTGTGTGTGTGTGTGTGTGTGTGTGTGTGTGTGTGTGTGTATATATATATATATATATATATATATATATATACATATATATTAGTGATGGGACGATTACAAAATTTTTACAGATTCTGTTCTAAATTCCTGATTCTGATACAATTACCGATTCCAATTCTTTTAAAATTACTTGTCATTTATTTAAAGATTCAATGCTTTTTAAAAAATGTTAAAATGTACCCCGCCCCACTCCTTGTAATGCCCGCATATATTTTGCAAAACATAAAAATAGATTTGGAAGGTGGGATGGGGGGGGGCTATATTAGAAGAGTAGATATTTCTAAATATTTTCTCTAATGATTTCCTTGTAATTAATTAAAAATTGTGAAACAAGATTTGTTTTCCTTTCAAAACAAATCTCATTTGCCTTTGGTTGTCGTTAATGCCATTTTTATAAACGATTAAAAAGAATCAAAGATTGGTATGCAAAATAAGAAAACAGTGTAGGACTGCACCAAAGCCAACGAAATTGAAAACATTGTCCAGAATATTTTCAAATGCTTTACTTTAAGACTCAGTGTTTTTATTTTTAATCATATATATATTTTTTATAAATTTCATATTTATATGTTATATAAAGTTATCTTATGGATTTCTTACCAATAGATCTAAATAGCATTGGAACATACCAAATTGATAGCTTCCAGATAAACACCACTTTTCTTCAGAAGCCAAGAGAAATAAATATTTAAAAAAAAAACATCTTTTCATCACTATTATTAAACAGTTGCGGGTATTTTTAAGGACTTTAATGGTTCAAAAATCTGTTCTGGACTAGAAAAAGCAAAATAGTGCCATAATATTTAATGAATTATATATATTTACAAAAACAAAAATAAAAAGGATTTAGCGACTACACGCATCTATTGCATACATTTATTTTTTAGGTGGTTTATAGTCTATCGCCTAGCATCTGTTCTGATGATCAGATCCTAAAATTATACAGAACAAATAAAACATGGAAATTATTGTTCAAAACCTCACATCTAGTGTTAGCTGCAAAGGAAGTTTCGAGGAACTAACACCTTCTGTTGGTGAATGAGAACAGGTTTATTAAAATGAATAACATGAATGTCATTAGAGCTGAATATTACAATCGATCCTGTTCTTTTAGTATTCTATTTATCCAATGGTCTTCATACCTACCCTACCTAATGGAGAACTGTGAGTTGCATCAAGGTTATGATTTACCTGTGAATCAAGTTTTTTTCTAAGCGGCTTAATGGCGGTGACAAAAATGCGGAGAACATGCGTATATCAGGGGGTGGACTTTCTCTCGTCACTCCAAAGCATTTATTTTCATTATGATTTTCCCTATTGTTTCTTTGTTTACTATTGATGTTTCTAACTACGTCATAAGGCTGGCCTTTTTCCACTTTCTCTTTTTTGGGGGGAAACCTGGCATTGCTCGGGGCTTTCTGTTACTTCAATTCTCATTCTTGTTTATTCTAGCATATGTCTGGTCCTCATTATTTAACGTTTTCACTCAAACTATTATCAGCTTCAACGTAAAGTGTTATCGATGACAAATATTTCTTACAATTTATATTTTACAACAAAAAATGTTTTTTGCAAAAATTACGTTTTTCATCTTTATTATTTAGATACACAGTTTAGTGTGTAATAATTTGACCAGTGTCAATGTAAAAAAAAAAAGAAAAAAAGTCACCTATTAAATTTTAAACAGTGAATAAAATGCCTTTTTATTGTATTTACTAAAACTAGTGGGCCCTGTGAAAATTTCAAAGGGGACTCATTCATATGTAATATATCGATGTTGACATTCTGTAGATGTTCAGCGTAAATGGAGATGCTCTGATATTATTGTACCTCTTTTGTTAAAACTGCAAACGTATTTAACTAAGCTAGCAAGGACGCCTGGCATAGTCCGGTCATAAACTGCGCTTAAATATATTTTAATTCCTGCAGATTTCATATATATTGTTATAGACTTAATGTTCTATCGATTTTTATATATCATGAAATATATATATATATGCATATATATATATGTATATGTAAAAAACATCGAGATTCATGACTGCTTTGTTTTACGTTTTGCATCTGTGGATTTGTTTTCATGTTTATTATCGTGTGTATTCATTGAATTGTAACATCATCACTATCGTCATGACCATTGAGGAATTATACCGTTTTTTTTTTGTTTTTTTTTTAAAACTCTTCTCTCAATTTAAAAAAATACAACAACAACAAAAACATCGAGATTCATGACTGCTTTGTTTTATGTTTTGCATCTGTGGATTTGTTTTCATGTTTATTATCGTGCGTATTCATTGAATTGTAACATCATCACTATCGTCATGACCATTGAGGAATCATACCGTTTTTTTAAAATGCTTCTCTCAATTTAAAAAAAATAAAAATAAAAATAAATAAAAATAAAAGAAATAACAAAAAAAAAAAAACATGTTGCATGCGTGGGATTTGTTTTATCTGGGGTGGAGAGGGCTCCAGAAAGCCATGGTGAAGGAAGCCTCTCTAGGAGAAGCAAATCTCTGATCTAAAAAAACAAAGCGGAAGACCAGTACCCGCATTAAGCTGGTCTGCAGTTTGATTTGTTGCTGGCTATCTTGCTCCTGCTTGTTGCTGGATGTCAACATTTTGAACCGAGAGAGAGACTAGCTGTCGTACAAAGCTAAATCTCTGGAATAACATCTTTGTACAGATACTTCCTCAGACATTTGTCAAAAAAAAAAAAAAAAGAAAAGAAAGAAATGTCCTATTGGCGATGGCTGTACATAGTAACAGGAACAGAAGATATTATGCTAAACGACACCCACTCCAGCTCTGTTGCTGGAATGTGAGAACACTTATTGACAATGGTAAAAGACTAGAACGGAAGACTGCAATTTTGACTAAGGAATTGCAAAGATACAATAGAGACATTGCTGCACTCTCTGAGACACGTTTCGCAGGTGAGGATCAACTGGTTGAGCGCGAGTCGGGCTACACGATCTTCTGGTCTGGTAAAGCTGAAAAGGAGAGGCGTGAGGCTGGTGTTGGTTTTGCAGTTAAGAACTCCTTAATTGACAAGATCGAACAGCCAGTAGCCATAAATGACCGTGCAATGACATTGAGAATGCCCCTTGCTGCTGGTCGTTATATGAATGTTCTTTCTGTCTATGTGCCGACTCTTACTTCGCCTGAAGACGATATTACTTCCTTTTATCATATGCTTAGATCTGTTATCACCGGTTTGCCAAGCGCTGAGAGTTTGGTGGTTCTTGGTGACTTCAATGCACGGGTTGGATCAGACAATGAGACTTGGTCTCCATTGGGTCCATATGGCATTGGTAGAGTCAATTCAAATGGTATGCTGCTTCTCCATCTCTGCAGTGAACTAAATCTTGTTATCACCAACACTTTTTCCCACCAGAAACACAAGGAGACCTGGTTCCATCCCCAATCTAAACATGGCCATTTGCTTGATTACATACTGTGTAGACGTGGTGATCTTGGAAATTTTTGCAAAGTTAGAGTAATGCGTGGTGCTGACTGTGGTACTGATCATTTAATGGTCAGAGCTAAACTGAGAATTACAGTTCGCAAAAAAAGCTGTTTCAATAGTGTCAAAGTGCCTAAACGTATTGATGTTTCCAAATCGAAGGATCCAGTCATACGAAGTTCCTTGAAATCTGCTTTCAACCAGGTGGATTTCTCAGATTGTGACTGGGAGACAGTAAGAGATACAATATACCAAAAAGGTGTTGAAGTTCTTGGATTGAAGGTTCCCAGACATAGAGATTGCTTTGCTGATAATTTCGATCAAATTAAGCCTCAAATTGATAGAAAGCGGAAAGCTTATTTAAAACTTCTCAACTCTTCACCTCTGAACGAGCCAGCGCTCACTGCCCACTTTTCTTCTGTTCGGAGTGAGGTTCAGTGTTGTGTGCGCCAAATAAAAAACAAATGGTGGTCTAACCTCTCCAGGGAGATACAGACTGCCTACGATCATAGAGATGTCAAGACATTCTACACTTTGCTTCATCAGGCTTATGGTCCGAAATCCTCTTCAACTACACCACTCCTGGCGAAGGACGGGAAAACCTTGCTGAAAACCTCAGATGAAATTAAGCATCGATGGCATGAACGCTTTCATGATCTTTTTCATAACCCATCCAATGTTGATGTTGCTGCAATAGAAAGTATCCCTCAATGTTCCTTTTGTCCGGAACTTGATGTTGAACCGCTCTTGTGGAAACAGTTGACTGCATAAAACAGATAAACTCGAACAAAGCCTCTGGGCTGGATGGTATCCCTGTTGAGCTGCTGATACATGGTGGTGTCAATGTACATTGTGTGGTCCACTCTTTGATACTGTCAGTATGGCAGGGTGACCTGGTTTCCCAAGATTGGGTAGATGCCATCTTGGTTATGTTGTACAAAGGAAAGGGTACACGATCTGATTGTGGAAATTATCGAGGTATCTCGCTGCTGAGTGCAGTTGGAAAGGTATTTGCACGGCTCTTGCTAAACCGATTGGAAAAGTATGTATGTCCTAATATCCTTCCGGAATCCCAGTCTGGTTTTAGAGGTGGGCGAGGAACTGTGGATATGGTGTTTTCTGCTAGACAGCTCTTGGAAAAATGTATTGAACAGCGTATGCCTCTTTGCCAGGTGTTTGTGGACTTAACCAAGGCGTTTGACACAGTCAATCATGAGGCTCTCTGGAAAGTGCTGGAAAAATTTGGCTGTACACCTGCTTTTACAGAAAAATTCAAGCAACTTCATCATAGTATGAAAGGTCACGTCAACTTCAATGGTCAGCTTTCGGAAGAATTCCCCATTGATAATGGTGTGAAGCAGGGTGACATAGCTGCACCAACATTGTTTTCGCTCTATTTGACTGCTGTGCTCTGGTATGGTTTCCACGATTGTGATATGGGTGTTTATATTAGATTCCGAACAACTGGAAAGGTGTTCAACCTCAGAAGATTCCAAGCCAAAACACTTGTTAGTGATG